>NC_142796.1:94503593-94639660 GCF_049724085.1 Artemia sp. Qi Xiang Cuo
ACTTACAACATAAAGACACAGTATACTTGTATGTAAAGAACAAGGCATAGAATATACTAAAGATTTAAGCTAATCCGATGTCACTTCCATCAACACCTACATAGGTCCCTCTTAATCAACACACAAATTGTAGTAAGAAAAACATATATGTTTTTAACAAAATATGTGCAAAGTCTAATAGCTGAGAAGAATTTAAACACAAAGGTTTAGTATCTAAACTAGTGAGTTACTATATAGCAGTAAATACCAGTATGTGAAACACAAAAGCTTCATATGTAAGTACTTATGGTTAGTATTAATCTAACTAATGCAGTATTTATAGTTATACATAGTATATAAAGTATTTATAGATATTATAACTCATTATGTCACTAAACACATATAGCTTACTCGGTATATAAAGTATAATATTCAGTTTCTTAAATTAAAGGCAAGTAAATTCTTTGTAGATTAGAATGTAAAGCACAAGACTTTTTATGTAATGGAGAATGAATGCTGACTTGACACAGAGGCAGTTCTAGCGTCTATCGCATCCGGGACAAAATCTTAGTTGCTATCTTAGTTTCTAGTAAAATAGAACGCCTAAGAACAGCCTTAGACTCACCTCAGGGAAGAACAATACGGCTTTCGACCTGGTATGTCTTGCTATGATCTTATTTTCATTCTTAGACTAATAGTTGAAGAGTCCAGGGAATGCGACAAAAAAAAGCAGTAATGATAATAATAATAAAAATATACATGCATTCTTCATTGATTCTGAAAAGGCATTCAATTCTGTTTATCGAAAGATTTTATGCAAAATTTTAAATTACTACGGAGTACCTGATAAACTAGTCAAAATCACAATCGCATTCTATGAAGATAGTGAATATTCTATGTCCACAGAAAATGAGGATACGACTTTCTTCAAGATAATGTCTGGTGTTAAGCAGGGATTTGTCCTATCCTATTCCCATTCCTGTTGGTTATTGTTATGAATATCAGTAGGACAAAGTAGGAATACAAGTGAATATCAGTAGGACAAAGAGCATGGCTATGTCTGACTATCCGCTGACACAGAAACACAAAGATAAACCAATTGAATAGGTTAGTGAATTTAAGTACCTCGAGAGTTGGATTGATTATAACGATGAAATAATCATCAAAATCAAGAGGAGGATTGGACAAGCTACGGCATCGGCTTTTAATAAGTTGAAACCAATATGGCGCAGTAGGAAATACTCTATGCGCTTAAAGTTCCGCCTAATGAATAGCAATACTTTATGCATTCCCCTCTATGCCAGTAAATTCTGTAAACATAATGTTCAACTGAAAAAACGACCCCTTCGTCTCCGCAATACGCAATTAATTCAAACACATCTATAGGTTTCTTTAAGGAAATGTGTTGGTGTTTAATTATTTTCTTCACATCTTAGAGTTCGTGGAATAACTGAACGGGAGCTAAATCATCGCAATATTTTACTTTTATTACTACCTACTTTTATTTTCAATGAATGGTGGTGAAGATTTGGGAAAATGAAAATGTTGCATTCAATTTGCTTATAATTACTGCTCAGTCTGCCCAGTCTGCTTTATTTTAATAAAAGTAAAATCCAAAATGATTATAGACGTTCCATAATTTGTTTGAAATTTTGCGTCCGGAACAAGTGCCCCATCAGCTCACCCTTCAAAAAATTAACAGCCACTAACCTGACATCACTGCCAGCAACAGCTAAATAGGTACCACTTTGGTCGAAGCACAGATCTTTGACTTCATAGTTGCCTTCCAATTGAATAGTTTTGAAATTCTTCAACTTTCTCAAATCCCATATTTTAACACTGGCGTCATCTGCAGCTTTTGCATGTTAATAACCGTTCTAAGATAAGTAAATGGCATATAATTGTCCCATGTGACATAAAAAAAATGTAACATGAAAACGACAATATGAAACATTCAAACAACATAAACAGATGGTTCATGTTAAAAATAAAGTAGATTAGAATCTTAGACCATTAATGATGATGATCGAAGTGTGCTTCGACTATTATAATTACAATGTTAAAAAGGACACTCATGTAGAATAATATGGATCCCAAAATAGGCTGAATAACAGTTGGCATTGACGAAATTTTTAAATTTATTGCAATATATTATACTAACATCTAATAGTACTTTTACTGACTCTGCCTAGCGTGTGAATAATTTTCGCAACCGATTAGCTACTCAGTCAGGAATTAGTTTACGTATCTAGCTTTAGTCGTTTAGTTGTCTTTGCAGTCTATAGAAACGGCAGAAGCAAAGACAACGCAGAAAGAGCATTTTGGCTTCATAGATGATCACTCTTCTAGCATTCCTTTTTGGTTCTAAAATAGTCCGGAAAACTGATAAATGAAGCCGATTGTGTCGCTAAGAAAAAAAAAATCCAGGATTTGCTTATTGTGCAAAACATAATCCACTTTGAAAAAGTGTGTACAAAAGTATATATTGTGCGCTTTCGGCCCTATTTCAGGCAAAAAAGTGATAAACAAAAATAACTGCAAATGAAATTTTCATTTTGGGCCTTATAATTAACTTTACGAGTTCTTTAGCAAACTCAGACAGTTATTTCTGTTTTTCACAATAAGAGGATCCTAAATTTACTTAATCATTAAAAAGGTAGGAGTAATAAAAAGAAAAGAAGAACTGCCTACTTTCAAAAAATAACAGATCTGATTCACACAAACTCAGAACTTAAGCTGAAATATGTATTTTAAAAAATTGGTGTTAGGCTTGTTGTGATGTTTTATTTCCGCCAGGTAAAAGTAAACTATGGGAGGGTGGGGCAGTATTTAATCCATAGTAAATGCACGCTAAAGCCCAAAAATGAAATACACCTATCTGACCCTCAGGTGATTTCAAATATAAACGTGCCCCAAATGTCTTGTTGTTTTTTTTTTCATGGATTTTCTTTTCAGAATATTTTTTTCAAAAATGTAAAATTATTTATCTCTAAATTTTCTCACTTCAATTAATGTAAAATTAAAATTAGGACTTTTTCCAGATTGTTAAAAATGTGCAAAAGTGATTCCGCTGTTTGAATGAGGGGACAAGAATTCATTTTACGAGTTATAGGCCTATTCCATTGTTATAAGTTATTTCAAAGATAATTGAAAAGCTTATTGATCGTAGGACTGTAAGTTTTTCTGAAGATAGAAGATTTTTTTCACATTCGATTGGTTTTAGAAAGGGTGGTTCGACATTGCAGGCTATTTTACTACTTACTTCTTTTGTTAATGATGCTCTGGACACAGGAATACAGATTGCTTTTGTATTTTCAGATATAACTAAGGGGTTTGTATCAGTTGATCATTACATTCTAGTTCCAAAACTTTTTAATTGCAGATTCTCTTTTTTCTTTTTTTTTGGATAAATCATTCCTATCCATCGTGCAAATACTAAACAGAATCAATTCAGATGTTTTTTTTTCTCTCTTTCATTGGTTACCCATAGTCGAGGATGAAAAGACCTGAAGACTAACTAACCCATCTAAACACAACTAAAAAAAGAAATTCAAACAAAAATACTGATTTTGAAGCCAGTGCCACTCAGAAACCAAAATATGAAATATAATGTTAGGTCGTGAAATCCACAATTTAAATAAAAACCTTAAATCTTGCAAAATCACCTTGAAAACTTTTATTATGAATAAGATACTATTTATTTGATTTTGCACGGTATCCGTTTACAATCTGAGCTCTGAGCCGGTTTATTGATGAACTGCGTTCCTTTAGCTAGTCATATCATTTACTTGGTTCCATATCAAACACAGAAAATACTTCTTAGATATGTGAAGCTACATTTTTTTTTTAGTACCAATGACATTCAAAATGAACCTGATTGTTTCAGTTGGTTCAGTGGGAACATACACCACAATAAGTAAGTAAACAATTAAGTTTTATTGCACTAAAAGTCCTAGGGCCAGGGCAATACCAAACAAGTAGGAAATTATCTTTTGAATAACTGTCATTACATAAACATAACATAACCATCACAGAGCATTAAGAGATTTCTCAAATCACAAAACAAAGAAAAACACAATATATAAGAAAAATCTACTTCTGTACTCCATTGCCAACCTCAGAAATCGTCCTAAATTTTTAGCACTTACAAAACAACCATCTCTGATTAAATTCACCGGTCATCTCTCATCAAACTCAGTCTTTCCTTATACTTCATCTCTCAAATCATTCAATTTTACACACGCGTACATCACATGACTCACACTCCCATCAATACTTCCACACATCGGGCAAAAGCAAGGACCATCTTGCCCTCTCCTCCTCCCTAAATACTTCCCTCTTATGTATGTATCTTAAAAAATGAGAAAAAATCGGGAATAAATTCCTGTGCTAGAGACACTACCAGTATTTTCAGTAGCAAAATTTACTGCTGAGATTCCCGAGGCAAAGAACTAACCCCAATTTTTCCCAGCATTTATTACAGAGGAATGTTCACCGTCCGGTGATCATTTTTAGAAGGTGGTTACGGAAGCCAATTATGTGGTCCAATGATATTTATGCTCAGCGGAGAGCTGCTAGATTGATATTCACAGCTTTGACGTGAATTAGTTCGACTTGGAAGATAATCCAGGCAACTAGTTGTTTGATGCACCAAATTCTAAAAAATAATGGTTTTCGCTAGTAACTGAGCCAGAGCCTAGAGTTTATAAGTTCTTCAATTTACAAATTTTAGTCCATGTTACAGAGAACTATCGGAAGTTATGTTTCTGCTTTTAACCAGAAAGCTACGTTCTAGCAGGCAAGGAGACAGGTACCACTTTCAAATCGAAGTTGGACTTAAACAGAAAGGTGCTTAAGATGTTCCATGGTTATCTGACCCAATCACAAAAAAATGGAGCTTTCCCTTTTCTCGTTTCTAAGTAGTGATATTGTACACCTGGATAAATTGAAGGACTCAACTGTCAGCAGTTCCTCTATCCAGTATATTACATACTGCCTTAACAAGGAGAGAGAGAAGAGAAAGTAGAGGTTGGATTGGAAGTCATCAGCTTATGAGCCCTAGAGGTCTGTAGGACCTTAAATCTTTCAAATAGATCAAGGTGGTTGCGATAATGTGGTATTACGAAGTTGGCCTTCGGCAAGGCAATAATTTGTTGACCTAAGACAGATAGTTTTTTCAACGTCGATACATAGACCTTGATAAACAGGTCAATGTATATCACATCAGTTTTTTCGTAAAAAAGTTCGTTCTTGCGACGCAAAATTTTAAAGTTTTGAGGGTTGACACTTTCAGTGTTGTGGTAAACATAACAGAAAACAAATCTGGTTCAAATTTGAAGACAAATCTATTTGGAGCACTCGGGCCATAGGGGGAGGGCTAGGGGTCAGTTTCCATGATTTTTAGAATAAAATATCGCTAATAAGTGGTTTTTTTTTTTGGGGGGGGGGGGGGTCTCGCCATGGACAGTAGGACACGGATCAGCTCCTTTGATTTTTAGAATAAAATATTTTAATAAGTTTTTCGGGGGGGGGGGGCGTCGGGACTTGGACAGTGGGAAAGTGGTCAGGTCCCATGACTTTTGGAATAAAATACCGTTAATAAGTTTTTTTTTCTGTCGCGGGCCATTGAGGGAAGGCCAGGGGTTCATCTTCCATGATTTTTGGAATAAAATATCGTTGATAAATCGTTTTTCTTGCGGGGAGGGGGGGGCAGACAGTGGGAGGACTAGGGGTACGCTCCTTTGATCTTAGAAATAAAGATTCATTAATATACTTTTTTGTGTAGGGGGGACTCTAGAAGTTAGTTTAATCTTTTTTTTGATCAAAAGAATTAGGAAAACAGAATTTACCGACAAGCGATTTTACTTACAAATCGGTTGTTAAACTAGGGCAAGAATGAAGGGTCATTGCCTCGAACTTACTGATGTACCTTTCTTTTTCTTTTAGCAGCATTTATGTATAGTGGCTAATTTAGAAAAACGACTAGTAACTTTGTAGTACAAACTGAGTTTGATAAGACCATATTGTAAGTTTTGGGCTCTTTCATGGGATATACCATTTAAAAGTTCTGAAGGGAGTTAACAATCTCAGTCTTAATGTATATAGTGAAACAAAGAACTTAAATTAAAAGTATGAGACAATTCAGAAACTTGAATGTATCGTTCGGCTGTTAGACCGTGATCATCTTTGATAATGAAAGGGGGCTTGCAACTTGAAAGTATCGTTCGGCTGTTAGACCGTGATCATCTTGGTTAATGAAGGGGGCTTGCAACTTTCCTTCTTTGTGTGCCTGTTGATAGTCCTTAGTGGCTCTTGACATACATTTTAGGGCAAGAACAACGCTTTGTCTACATTTCCTCTGTTTCCAACATATTTGAGGGGGGCGATAAAAATTGTCTCCATGCTATTATGCAGCGATTATTCATGCAAATGCATCACGAGACGTAGTTACTCAACTATCCTAGCAAAGAGTAGCTGCAGCCATATTATTTCGTATTGCAGCAATATTATTGTAGCTGCATTCATCAAAATCATTCTATTCAAAAACTACCTTCCTGAACATTGCCAAATTACATTTTACGTTAATAAATACAAAATTTAATAAAGGGTGGCATTGTACACGTGTATGAAATTTAGGATAGACATTCTTTCATAAAGCATGTATTTCTTTCATCTTTGGGACTGGCCCTCCAACAACCCTTGTGTAGGGTTAAAACCTAGGGGAAGGATGTCAAAATGTTAATGGGTATCTATAATTTTTTCCCAAAATAAATGCTCAGGTTCTGTCTTCTTTGCTCCAGCGAAACTAAATCCAACTTAATTAACAGTCAGAATACGGAGTTTCCAGGCCACGGAAAATAATAACAAGAGTATGTTTCTGAATTTTTTCCATATGGTTAGATTGTTTCGCAATTCAACCAAAGTGTCATGCTGGGGCAGTATACTCTAAAAGCGGTTAGTTACCAAAAGTTTGCTCCCACAACACATTTAATGGCGAAGCCGACCAAGTGCAACGTACAAATGGAATCAGAATACAATTATTGAGCACCTTACATTTTAATCTTTCGTTGTACAAATAAACTGATATCTATCCTCTTAAAAAAAGGGTAGCTTGGGTACTTACAAATGAATATCATTAAATAGTGGAGTGATTTCTTATCTGTTATCTACTGGGACACATCTCCTATTTAATATTAATTATAAAACGTAAATAATGTTGTGAAAATGCAGTAGTTCTTTTTTTAGCATTAATGTTAACTATTTATGCTATATTGCGTTACAAATTTCTAGATATTTTTATTGTACAGAAAAAGAAATAGTATCGGATTAATTTACAAAAAAAATACATTTTATGGATCTACCTGATGCAGGAGCTTTTCGGTCAACACACTAACCAACTCAACTTTTTGATTTTTTAGGTTTATGTATAGGGAGGACCTGACATCATCACCATGATGTTCTATAAGAATAAGGATTAATGCAAAAAAAAAAAAAAATAATAATAATGAAAACCATTATATATACGCATGAACTGATTGTGGTTCATGAACATATTTTCTCTTTGGTACTTTTTTAAACTGAGACTATTTCCAAATGTATTGAATTCCAAATTTACACAATTTTCCATTTCTCTGATTTTTTTTTTTGCATAAGCTCCAGTTTCACTTCCATGAAGAATTATTTAATTATTTTTTTAAAATTAACTTTAAGAATATTCACAGGAAACTAATAAAAAGTTAAAATGAAACCGGAATCGGTTATTCTGAAAAAAAAACGCTTTTAGCCCTTTATTATTGAATTTCTTACCAGTGAAGTTGGCAACGTTAGTCTGTTCTTTCAAATCCCAAATCTTTATTTGTGCGTCAGCGGTACCAGTTGCAAAAATCAGGCCATCAGGATGAAACTGTGCCACAGTAAGGGCCACACCACCACCATCAGATACCTAAATGTAAAAAATTAAACCAAATTATTAAATTGGGATATTCTAGCTATTTCCAAATTGATGGTGTGAAATTTATACACAAAACATTAAATTTATATAATTTAAAACTAAATTTGAAATATTTACCCTTTATTAGGCTAATAGAACCAACAGAATTAAAATTAAAGTACTGTAGAACATAGATTATTGTTTAGCAAAAAAAGAGAAGCATAAGGACATATACACCTCTCTTCCTGGCAGCAATATAGAAAGTATACACCTTCCTCGCACCCCAAAAATAACTTAAAACCGTCAAAATTGGAGGACCCTTTCTAATATTAGACGAAAAATCCAACTATCTGCTTGACCACGAAGCTATTTAGATTATTGATATAAATATTGCACCAACACAGACATACATTTTAAACCAAAGGCAAATTGAAGTCAGGGTTCTTTTATTTCAGCCAGAACCCAAGTGGACTCTCTGCTTCTGACTCTTGAAGACATCTAGTTGGATGCAATTTTCCTAGAACCACTGTGATTATATCAAGGGTGTGACTGTAAGATTTATTTCCTATTTGAATTTACCAGATGAATGCCCTGACGAGGATAGGCTGGGTAAAAAGGTTTTAAGAAAGTTTGGAAAACTTTCCAAACTGAGAAAGGCAGGAAAACTCTGCCTGCATGGCCTCATAGTGCCTTAATGATGGACATTTCATGAGTTTTCCTAAACAGAACCTTAGCTGCAAATGGCACTACAGGGTGTCCTAGAGATGTGCCACCGCCGGGGGAAATTGTAGCCTAGTAAACGACACAGCATTACATTACACTCTGATTAATGGGTAAATCTACTGGGTTTGGTTGGTTTTGGAGGGCTTTTTTGGCCCGATCAACCTTCTCCAAGCTAAACTATCTATTATGGGCTTTCTCTCCATTATAGTAAAATATTTGCAGGAGCGAATAAATAATGAGTCTGACGTAACAGGCTTGAGATTACTTATGCACGGCTTAAACTCTTGTTGAAAGAAGAGTATCGTCAAGTAATCCTAGGTCCTAGAGTAATCCTGTTGTCCGATTTTAAGCAGGCTTAAGCGCTTAGTGTAGACTTAAAAAAAGTGTTAGTCCCTGACCTGCACTGATGGCAATAAGTTCTTTTCTGTAATTCACAACAGTTCAATGATTTAAAGGATATGATAATCGTGACTGGAACGTTACAACGATAAAAAATAACTAGCCTTTCAACATTTTGACTGACAAAATCAGATATTCTGAACTGGACTTGAAACATGGAACATAAACGAACAGAAATAAGGAACATGAAATTAGATGATATAGAATCCATTTATTTAGTTAGGAAAGATACGGTGCCTAGGCAGAGAATAAAATGGCAAATAACTTAAAATGGTACTCACAAGACGGTAACACGACCAACCTTATCGACAACATAATTGTAAACGAACACTGGCAGGATCGATACAAGATATTAGGGTATTTAGAAATGCTGTTATTGATGTTAAAAGTAAAGATAATCCTTTGGTAGTGTGTAGAGTTAATCCAAAGCTGAAATTTAGGAAGAGTTACTACCTTTGGGGATGTTATGACGTTGGTTGACTCTGAAATGAGAATTTGAGAGGGAATCTCCAGGAACAAATGAATAAGAAACTGGAGTCTAAAATTTCACAATGGAGAAGACTGATGGAATTATTTCTCGAAAATAGTTTGTGATGTAACAGATCGAATCTTAGGGAAAACAGTTAGAAACACAACTGAGAATATTAGCGGAAATGGTTTGGTAGAAATGAGGAGGGGTTTGCAAAAGAAGTATTTGAAGAATAGATCATCTTAGAATAAGAGGAAGTAAGGGAAGTAAAGAAGAGATTAAGGTATAAATTGAGGAGGTGTGAAGTTGAGACCATAGATGAAATTACTGAGAATCTCCAGATGCAGCCAGACAGCATAATAGTAACAGTTTAATAGTAACAGACAACAGCTTAACAATTTAGACTTAAAAATGTAAAAGAGAGATGGGCAAAATATTCTGAAAATATGTTAGGTCTGAGAGGGAGAATGTGTTAGGATATGAGAATGAGAACGTGATAAAGTTACAGGAAGTAATATAGAAAAGAACGGAAAAGTTTGTGACAATTTCGAAATGAAGGAAGATTTATGTCGCAATGGAGAGTTAGAGATAGTAGTAAAAGGATTAGAAAATAACAAGGCCTTGGGTGCTGATATTATGGTAAATCAGCTTTAGAAATATAGTGGTTGCAAAGTTAAGATGAATGACTGATGATTATGAATATAATTTAAAAAAAAGGGGAAGTACCTAGCGATTTAGGAAAGCTTTAATAAAAACCGTTCATAAGAAAGGTGATAAGAGTGAATGTGAAAATTATAGAGGCATTAGCCTAGTTTCTGTAGATAGTAAATTGCTTAGCAAGATGATACTTTTTAGACTTTGAGATGCTGTAGGCAAAGTTTTAAGAGAAGAACAGTGTGGTTTCAGGAGACAGAGAGAGAGGATGCACCAACCAAAGTTTCACTCTAGGACTAATAATTGAGAAGTTCCTGAAACTTCAGACCCCTTAACTCCTCAGCCTTATAGATTATGATCAGATATTTGATTCAGCCAAAAGAAAAAGTTTAGGAAAGAACCTATCCTTGTAGAGTATAAGATATAAATGATAGGCAGCGCAATAGCGCTGCCTAAGTAAAGAACGATGTTGGCACAATGTATTATTTATTTATTTTTTTTTCGGTCTTAAAATAGGGTACTTCGTATCGATGACGTTATCGCATAAACTTCAAAATGCTTCATTCAATTGGAAATCGTAGTGGCTTGTGCCCTTTTTAATAGTCAAAAGTGATTGGAAGGCAATTAACACTCCTTCCACGCCCACCTTTTCCCCGAACACATCCAATCAAAATTTTGAGATAGTCATTTTGTTCAGCGTAGTTGATTTTCAGATAGGAATTATGATTTGAGGAGGACACTCCCCCAGAGCCCTCAGGGCAAGTGTTGTAAGTTATGCCCTGGGGGTATATAAGGTTTTTATAGAAAGCGTTGTCGTTGAAACCTCAAAATAGGCTCGTTCGATTGGAAATTCAAAGGGCTAGTGCCCATTTTAACAGTCAAAAGTGATTGGAGGGCAACAAACCCCCCTCTTACGCTCACCTTTTCCCCAAACATATCCAATCAAAATTTTGAGATAGCCATTTTGTTCAACGTAGTTTAAAGTTCTGGAAATTAGGTCTTTGAGGATGACAACCCCCCACAGCCCTAAGGGTACGAGTTTTAACTTATGCCCTGGAGGCATATATGGTTTTTTTTTTATAGAAAGCGTTGTCGTAGAAACTTAAAAAAGGGCTCATTTGATTGGAAATTGAAATGGCTAATGCCCTTTTTAATAGTCGAAAGTGATTGGAAGGTAACTAAAACACCTTCCACGCCCACCATTTATCCAAACACATCGAATTCAAATTTTGTGATAGCCATTTTGTTCAAAGTAGTTGAAAGGTCCGGAAATTATACCTTTGTGGATGACACTCCCCCAGAGCCGTAAAGATGTGGGTTGTAAGTTATAACCTGGGTGTATATAAGGTTGTTCTTGAAAGCTTTGACATAGAAACTTGAAAAAGGGCTCATTTAATTGGAAATTCAAAGGGCTAGTGCCCTTTCTCACGCCCACCTTTTCCCCAAACACATCCAATCAAAATTGTTAGATAGCAATTTTGTTCAACGTAGTTACATTTTTTAGAAATTAGGTCTTTGAGGAGGATAACCCCCTCAGAGCCCTCGGGGCAAGGGTTGTCAATTATGCCTTGGGGGTATATAAGGTTTTTATAGATTGTGGTGTTGTAGAAACTTCAAAAAGGGCTCATTCGATTGGAAATTAGAACGGCTTGTCCCCTTTTTAATAGTCGAAAGGGATTGGAGGATATCTAACACCGCTTTCACACCCACCATTTCCCCAAACACAATCAATCAAAATTTGATATAGCCATTTTGTTCGACGTAGTTAAAAAGTCTAGAAATTATGTTTTTGAGGATGACACTCCCCCCAGCCCTCAGGGTAAGGGATTTAAGTTATGCCCTGGAGGCATATATGTTTTTTTTTTATAGAAAGCATTGTCGTAGAAACTTTAAAAAGAGATCATTCGACTGGAAACTGAAACGGCTAGTGCCCTTTTTAATAGTCGAAAGTGATTGGATGGCAAGTACCCCTCTCAAGCCCACCATTTCTCCAAACACAACCAATCAAAATTTTGAGATAGCCATTTTGTTCAACGTAGTTGAAAGGTCCGGAAAGTATGTATTTGAGGATGACAACCCCGTCAAAGCCCTCAGGTCAAGGGTTGTAAGTTACGCCCTGGGGCACGTAAGGTTTTTATAGAAATTGTTGTCGTAGAAATTTCAAAAAGAGCTCAGTCGATTGAACATTAGAATGACTAGTCCTCTTTTTAATAGTAGAAAGTGATTGGAGATTAACTAAACCCCGTCTCACGTTCAACTTTTCCCAAAACACATCCAATCAAAATTCTAAGATAGCAATTTTCTTCAACGTAGTTGAAAGTTCTGGAAATTAGGTCTTTGAGGTTAATCCCCCCCTCCAGCCCTCAGGGCAAGGTTTATAAGTTATGCCCAGCGGGCATATAAGGTTTTTATTGAAAGCAATGTCGTAGAAACTTCAAAAGGGCTCATTTGATTCGAAATTCAAAGGGCTAGTGCCTTTTTTAATAGTTGAGTGATTAGAGAGCAACTAACACCCCTCTCACGCCCACCATTTCCCCAAACACATCCAATCAAAATTTTGAGATAGCCCTTCTGTTTGACGTAGTTGAAAGTTTTGGAAATTAGTTCTTTGAGGATGACAACCCCCTCACAGCCCTCAGGGCAAGGGCTGTAATTTATGCCCTGGGGGCATTTAAGGTGTTTATAGAAAGCGTTGTTGTCGAAACTCACAAAGGGCTCATTCGATTGGAAATTGAAAGGGCTAGTGCCCTTTTTAAGAGTCGAAAGTGATTGGAAAGCTCGACATTTTTATAGTAAAGATCGATGTGGGTACAATGTTGTTTTTTTTTTTTTTTTTTTTTTTTTTTTTTTTTTTTTTTTTTTTAGACCAGGGTACTACGTATCGAAGGAGTTGTCTTAGGAACTTCGAAATAGGCTCATTCGATTGAAAATAGAAATGTATAATGCCATTTTTAATAGTCGAAAGTGATTGAAGGGCAACTAGTCCCCCTCCCATGCCCACCCTCCCATTTGCCCATTATGTTTAAAAACTAAAAGTTACCTTAAGATTAAATCAAAATGCTAATTCCCAGTAAAGCATCTCAGCTGTATCCCAAGAACGACTGAGGGTATTATGTTCAAACTTTTGGGGCTAGTTCTGCTCTTAAAATTTAACCAAATCACAATAGCGTAAGTGTATCCAAGCTATCAAAGAAAGTAAATAGATGTTTTTTTTGCGAATGGTATCAAGTTTTCTATTTCAGGTCAACTAAATTAAACACTACTATTTGTGTCCAGATTTTTAAAAGAGTGTATGTTGTTAAAAATTATAAGTTCTATAAAGTCTTAGACCAAACTATAAAGTCTTAAAAAAAACGAAAAGATTTAAAGAATTATATTCTTTTTCCCTGAAAAGACTATGTCAATATAAAACGAAAAAAATAATTAAAACCCCTATGCCTTCCCAAGGCCAGACCATAATTTGCACTTTACTGAAAAAAATATAAATGAATGTGCATTGTCAGTTTAATATTCATAATATATACTGATATTTAGTAATCAAAATGTTATTATATTATTTGATTTATTAAAGTTATAAAAGTAAAAACATTTATATTTTTTCAGTAAAGTGCAAATTATATTCTGGGCTTGGGAGGGCATAGGGGTTTTGAGCCCTACTCATGTTAATTTCTGCTCATTTTGAGTTTGACTCGGTTATTTATTGTAATTTCTGTTCGTTTTGGGTTTCATTGATTTATCGATGCTGATTTGTGGTAGTTTCACGCTTGGTAGATTATTTGATTTTATTTTTGATCATTTTTGGTTTAATGGGGTTCTTTACTTTTCTTAGAAAAACTTATTTTGTGGAAAAACTTTTTTTAATTAA
This sequence comes from Artemia sp. Qi Xiang Cuo, assembly GCF_049724085.1. Classification (NCBI taxonomy): domain Eukaryota; kingdom Metazoa; phylum Arthropoda; class Branchiopoda; order Anostraca; family Artemiidae; genus Artemia; species Artemia sp. Qi Xiang Cuo. Next base: position 94,517,613 of record NC_142796.1, read on the forward strand.
TACATTAAAGTGGTTAGTGCTATGTATGAAAAACAATATTGCTGCAGTTAAGGTAGGAAATGAGGTTTGTTGCTGGTTTGTTACTGAATCAGAAGGTATGCAGGGTTGTGGTCTAACTCCAATTCTATAGATCATTTTGATGGACTTTGTGGTAAGGAACAAGGCAAAGACTTTGGGAGAGCAAGAATTTAAATAGGAAGGTAAAACTTCCCTGGACTTATATTATGCAGACGTTTTGAGTGTTTTAGATACAAATGTTATGAAGATACATGAAATTTTGGTTGTTTTGAGAGTCCAGGGTGCAAGAACAGGAAAATTAGAATTTAGAAGGCTTATTCACTTAGACAAAGGAATAAATGAAGGTAAACCAGTGGTGTTAGGTAACGAGAAGATCAATCAAGTGGATAGATTCACTTACCTGTGTAGTATCATCAACAAAGATGGTGGGTGCAGTGAAGATATAAAATGTAGGATAACCAAGATCCAGGGTGTTTTTTCACAGTTGAATTTTTTTTTTTTGAAGAATAGGAAGATGACAGTGGTCAAGTATGATTCTGAAACATGGGAACTTCGCACGACGGAGGAGGAATTGTAAAAAATATTTCAGAGGAATTGCCTAAGGATGGTTTTGGGTACCCATTTGACTGACAGCCCATCAAACAACAACTTGTCCGAAACTAGTGGTTCTGTACCACTTCCTAGGAGTATAATGAGAGAAAGGTAAATATGACCAGGACATGTGTTAAGGATGAAGGATGAGAGATTGCCAAAGACCATTATTTTTGGCCATCCAACTAGTGCCAAACTAACAGCAGGGTGGATTAAAGAGGGATGGTTTCCTCTTTTCTCCACGAACACAGTGGGAAGAGGTTGTAAGAAAAGATTCAAAGGAAATTGGAACTTCTTGGCAGGGGATAAAGAAGGAATCTTTGAGTAGATTGGGATGGAGGAAGGGCGGGCACAATATTGTTGGCCTCAGGTGGCTAGGTGCTGCAGTAAGTTGTTAGTTGAAGCAGTAGTACTAAATCTATACAAAGTTGACATCAGAGAGGAGTTAGCACAGTTTTCTTTAGCCGAAAGTAAGCCTCATTCACACATACACCATTGCATTTTATAAATGTCTATACTTCGCTATAAACTGAACAGAATTTAAAGGAGCCATTATGAAAGCCCGATCGCATGGGATATTATGATTTATTACAGAAATAATATTGGTAAATGATACTGTATTTATTGGATATCTTAGAAGATGAAACCAAGTCGGGCAGTGAGAAAAAAGCGAGCATTGGTTTTCTGAATGAATCGAATTTTTTAAGGAAAACACAAAATGGATAATTTACAATAGATTGGGAAATTATAATACTCTAAGATTGAGAATTAATACTTTCTACATACGAAATAATTTTAATATAGAAGATGCTCTCTATATAAAGTCTATGTCTCTACAAAAGAAAATATGGATCATTTCCAATTATAGATGGTGAAATAGGCAAGGATTTATCTATGTCGGTTTCGTCCTTCCATGACAACACAAAGATGGATCGATTAAGAGAGTTTTGCAACAGATACTTTGGGTAGTTGTATGGTTTGTGTAGTTGTCGGAAATATTGTGGTGGCAGAAGGTGCAAAATCTAATGGCAAAATAATAAAAAAAGTGAGCATTCATCTTCTATATAAGCTAATTACAAAAATATTAAAAACAATTCAAAGGAAAGTAAAAAGCCAAATAAGACTCTAAAAGGAACAGGAACATATTCATATAATAGCTAAAACATAAAACAAAATATTACTACACATGAATAAATGAAACCCAAAATAAAATGAAAAATCCCACCAACCATAAAGATGACGGATACTACAATCGACGAAACGAACATAAACTGAAATGATATAGTAAAATAAAACTTAAAATGAAAAAAAAATACGATAAATAAGAGTTGGCTACTGCACCCTCAAATCTTCTAAAGCCCATGGGTCATTTCTGCTCCACTACAACCATCTGTATTTTGAACAGTTTGGTTTCTACTTGTCAAAAAATTGTCAAAAAGAAGAAAATCTCGATAATAATCAAAATTATAAGACCGAACGATTATCAGAAAGTTTGAGCCCCATGCAAGGGAAAATAGCCTATTCAGTTTTCACGTCGACTAATCTCCCTTGAATACCAACAAATTGAGAGCAATCTTGTAGTTTGGAATGAGTCTTTTGAGGATTCAATTCAGGTAAGGTCTTTTTTTGGAAGATGTTTACTCATTAATTAGAAATATCCCCTGTGCTGTCATTTTCTGTTGTTAGTATAATCAAGGATTATAAATCCTTTAAAATAAACATTCGCTCCCGTGATACCAAAATTATGATCTTACGAAATGGCAAGAAGTTGAATGCAAAACCATATGTAACCATAAAGAGATTTATGTCAGTGATGATACCTCCCCTCTCAATCAGGCCATGTCACTATAAAAAGATTGTTTGGCCAGAAGTATAAGCTTGCTACTATGCTATTTCCTGGTGGGAGTAATTTTCAGTCCCCCAAAACATCACGGTTGATCGTGTTGGTAGAAATCCTTTAAAGTTTGGTGTTTATGATCTCACCCTGAAACTTACTAGCAAACCTCCATTAATGGCTATTGATAAATCATACGTACTCAGTTAGATACTTAGTTTTATTTTTGTTAGATATGTATTGTATGAGGGTCGTCAGTATGTTTTTTTTTCTGTTTATTTTATAATAAATTGCTATTATCTAATTGGATGCTAAATTATTATATTCGTCTATTTTTATTAGGTTTGTGCGGCTTATTTTTATTCCACTCTTTTTATATTCGTGAGTACTTTCAATTTCCTTATTACATGTTTGTTTTCATTTCGTTTGAAGCTTGACGTGCTGTTAGAATTGCTGTTTAGAATTAAATCGAACAAATCATATATTTGCATTTGTACATACGGTGACTATCCTAGCTTAGTATTAAATAAGTTAGCTATGATATATTAGTTTGGCTTGAGATCAACGTGTTGAGCTAAGATGATTTAGAATTTGGTATATCGCACGGGTATTTCAATGCACGTTCTCAGGGTAATGATGAAGTACACATTAAGTGCCCGATCGACGTGGGTCAGAAAATTAGCTTAGATTAATTGCACCTTTATTAGTTGAATTCCCGTGGCTAAATACTTCCTTGCCACGCTCGCAACGTCTATATCTGATTTCTGAACTTTATATTTTAGCTCTTAGGAAAACTCGGTTAATGGATTATATTGCAAGTCTATTAGAAATTGAGAGTTGATTTTTTTTTTTTCTATGATCATTTTTCCATTAAACGGAGGGCTTGGACTATACGAGAAAACAAGCTTTGATGTTAGGATAAGACATAATAATCGGATAAATAGAGATTTTTTTTTTTTTTTGATTGTATGGTGGCAGAAGTTTCGAAAACTAGAATTTATTTTGTTGTTCTTTTGTTTGTCGCCATTCCTTAAATTTTAGGGACGGTTTCCCCTTTTTCAAAAATCATGCAAATTTTCTCAGCCTCGTAGCTTTTGATGGGTACCACTTAATGAGTCTTATATATTTGGAATCAGCATGATAATCCAATTCTTTTGATATATTCATTGATATTAAAATTCCATTTTTTAAAGTTTCGGTTACTATTGAGCAGCGTCGCTTACCAAGAACTGTTTGACAATGGGAAAAACGTATAATTACTAAACCTTCCCTGGGGGATGTAAGGGGTCATGTTATCCACTGAGACACAGTTGCAGGACCTTTTAACCATTAAAAAACAATAGTTATCAGAAAATTTTTATCAGTTATGAGGGGGGTATCTACAAAGGGTAAGGGGGAGCTGGTTGCCCTCCGACGACTTTTCAACATTCCCCTGAACATACTCAAAAAGTTTGAAATTCAAACTCTCGGTAGCTCCAGAGACATTGTTGATTCGGCCTTTTGACAAAAAGCATGCACATTATTTGTTTTGATTTTGTTCAACATTCCCTCAAGATTTCCTGAAAGTTTTATTTTAATACACTAAATTCTTCTTGAGACCCAGAAACATACAGACCCTCCCCTTTTTTCCCAATATAAAACCCTATATGTAAACAATGGGTAACTTGTGAAACTCAAAGCCTTGTCCCCTCCCCTTGCCCGAGGGGCTGTGGGGAGCTATGTCAACCCTGGAGGCATTCTTCTTTGAAATTTAATTTAATTTTGGTCCAAAATTTTGACCAGATATCTTTGAAGCAGCTAAAAAAGGTGTTGGAAGACGGTGGGGTACCCTTGAACCACTTTTAACTCTTAAAAAGGGAGTTAGAACTATCAATTTCAACCGAATAAGCCGTCTCCCAAGTTTCTACGACCACCTCTTCTATACGAAGTCACTCCGGGAAAAAATAATAAATAATGCATTGAAGCCTATTTGATCTACACTATAGACAACGCTAAAGTGTTTTCTCTGATAAATTTATGAACATATTTAATTTCAACATGTGCTTTTTTATGTGGCTTAAAGCAGAAAAAGTTTCTAATTATTAGATAATCAAACATTCCCGTGTTTTATTTCAGTGACTCATATCTTTAAACCATCCTTTTTCGTTTCACGATAAGTGAATGATACTTTTTGCATACAAATATCCATATAATGTTTAGAACAAGTGTCACTCACTTTTGTCAAAACACGCCCAGTTCGGATATCAGAGAAGGCCCAATGTTCATCAGTCCCAGTTGAGAGCACATAGTCTCCTGTGGCGTGGAGAGACAGTCCTGTAACAGCGTCTGCATGAGCACGAATGATTTGAGCACACTGTGAATTACTCACATTCCAAACACGGACAGTTGTATCTGGGCTTGAGGTCACAACGATATCCTTGAACGAAAAGATATGATAAATTAAGGTATTCAACGAAAACCTCTTAGAGCTACGAGTTGACATTTGGACAAATCTATACTTTGCATACAAAATACTAAAAAGTTTGTACTAGACATTAACACAGACGTTCGTACGGGATCAAACCAACATTTCCTCCCCTCCTCTCCCAGTTAGAAGACCAAGAATGTATAAAAAAAAGGCAAAATTTTTAAAGTCTGCTAAAAAGTTGAAATTTTATGGTAAAAAAAAAACTGCTCCTCCTCCCAGCTAAAAAACTTTTGTCAGCTCTGGCATGTGGACACTCACCAACATCTATTTGTTACAATACGAGTGTTGAATATTCAACAGCCAGATGTTGCTTAAAACAACTGAACCAAGAAAAAAAACACATAAAAATTTGGGCTGCCCTACGTCCCTTTTCAGCCTATTGCCTAACCTGATCTAGAAAATATTTACAGCTCTTCCATTATTGTCGTTTGTCATTCAGAAAGTTTATCCAAAGCTCGATTTATCTGCTAGCTGAAAGATAAACAACCCAATTGATTCATCATTCAGCGCTCTTTCTACGACAATAATCACTGCTGTGATTATTGTGTCCCATTACCTCTGTCTTAATGCCTGTGTATTGCCCTAGGTTACATACAAAGAAAATCGTATTTTGTCTTAAATTGGCCAGGCGAACAATATAATAATGAGAAATATGTACAAAAACAATAAAAAACTAAAACAACAAACTTTATATTATACTGGTAAGCCACAACTCCCACCAGTATTGATGTGGTAAGGTACGGGTGTCTCCACTTATTGGTGCAAAAATGGTGATACACCACTTAATGGAGGGGAAAGCCCCTGGCTGTACCAAATATTATAATGGGATCCCCGCTTACCACAACAGTTCTGTAAATATAGGGTTTGTTAGCACCCAATTTACAGTATACCCTGCCCTAGGGTACGATAACGTGATCGAGCCGTCAAATAGCCAAATTCTAAGGCCAAGTGTGTACCCAAACCGGGTCACCACTAAAAATCTCTAACTATCTCCTTGGAGGTAATATCTTACTTGTAATCTTCCAAAGGTCACACACATATAACAAAAAGGATATACTCTCCCCAACGGGGTCTCAACGTGGACTAACTCAAAAATTCATTCTGTACAACAACTTTTCATAGGGGTGGGTTTTCAGTTAGCCCAAGCAATCTTCACCATCCCCATTCAAAATCCAGCCTACCTTTTTCTTAACTTTCTCTTTCAATAGCTCAAACCAGGAAGGCCCAAATAGAATTAACTTCAAAGCTTACTTATTGCGAAAGTATCTATCTTAGCAACCAGACTTCAACTTCGGATAAAAAATTATCTTATAGGCATATATAATTACAGAAAAGAAAACGGGTCATTTATCTGAAAAGAAAAGAAACAGGGGTGGAACCACAACACTTTACACATAGCCTAGAGGTACATCATGGCATACACGGGTAAGGGTGGGATATAGGTATGTTTATTTTGTAGCCACCGTATTCATACAATACCTGACAAACATACCTATTTCTTTCTCTCCCTCTTTTCGACTACTATTAGATATAAGTTAGCTGCTGAGAACTTTAGCCTAAATCTCCGAAAATTCTATTCTTAAAATTTTCTTCTTATCAATTTTTCTTATCGATTTCATGAAAAGGGATCAATAGTTACCAGGTAAAAAATTTTGACACTACCGTATGGATCACAGGCAAAATGTATTCTACCTCACCGATTATTGGAGTTTCCTCACCGATTAATAGGAGTTTGCTCTGGAGTTTTGAAGCATAGTGATTTAAGGTGTGGATTATTTAACAAACACTTCCTGTTAACTTTTCCAATCACAAGCAATATCGGAACTGTAGTGTTAGTTTTTATATTATTGTTTATTACACGTAAACGTATTTAAAGATGGACTTGAAGCTTGATAATACACTTATATACGGGAATAAAGAATAACTGTGTAATGACATTTACATAGGAAATCAGGCATTAGAGTCACTCAAATACAACATCATAGCCAAAAAAAAGCAAACTTCTAAACAGTAACCATGTTATATTATGCCTAAGTAAAGAACGATGTTGGCACAATGTATTATTTATTTTTTGTTTCCATACCCGGGCTATTCGTATCGAAGGAGTTGTCATAGAAACTTCGAAAAGGACTCATTCGATAGGAAATTGGAGTGGCTAGTGCCCTTTTTAATAGTCGAGTGTTTGGAGGGCAACTAGCCCCCCCCCCACGCCCATCATTCCCCAAAACACATCCACTCAAAATTTTGAGATAGCCATTTTGTTCAACGTAGTTGATTTCCAGATAGAAAATATGTTTTTGAAGAGGACACTCCCCCACAACCTTCAGGGCAAGGGTTTTAACTTATTATAGCTAATAAGTTATGCCATCGTTCTTATAAGAACGATGTTGGCACAATGTATTATTTATTATTTTTTTCCTTTAGAGCAGGGTACTTCGTATCGAAGAAGTTGTCGTAGAAACTTCGAAAATGGCTCATTCAATTGAAAATTGGAGTGGCTTGTGCCCTTTTAAATATTCGAAAGTGATTGGAAGGCAACTAACACCCCTTCCACGCCCACCATTTCCCGAAACACATGCCCTCAAGATTTTGAGATAACCATTTTGTTCAGCGTTGTTGATTTCCAAATAGAAATTATTTTTTTGAAGAGTACACTCCCCCACAGCCTTCCGGGTAAGGGTTGTAAGTTATGCCCTGGGGGCATGTAAGGTTTTTATAGAAGCCGTTGTCGTAGAAACTTAAAAAAAGGCTCATTCGGTTTGAATTTCAAAGGGCTTGTGCCCTTTTTAATAGTCAAAAGTTATTGACGGGCAACTAGGCCCCCCCCCCCCCCACGCCCATTATTCCCCCAAACACATCCAATCAAAATTTTGAGATAGCCTTTTTATTCAACGTAGTTTTAAGTTCTAGAAATTAGGTATTTGAGGATGACACCCCCCCTACAGCCCTCAGGGCAAGAGTTGTAAGTTATGCCCTGGGGGCATATGTTTTTATGTAACGCGTTGTAATAGAAACTTCAAAAAGGGCTCATTCAATTGGAAATTGAAATGGCCAGTGCCCTTTTTAATAGTCGAAAGTGATTGGAGGGCAACTAACTCCCCTTCCACGCCCAAAATTTCCCCGAACACATCCGATCAAAATTTTGAGATAGCAATTTTGTTCCACACAGTTTAAAGTTCAGAAAATTATACCTTAAAGCAGGAGACTACCCCACAGTCTTCAGGGCAAGGATTGTAAGTTATGCCCTGGGGGCATATAAGGTTTTTATTCAAAGTTTTGTCGTAAAAACTTCAAAAAGGGCTCATTTAATTGGAAATTCAAAGGGGTAGTGCCCTTTTAATAGTCGAAATTGACTTGAGCGTAACTAACCCCTCAAATCAACAAACCAGAAAGTTCTGGATATTAGGTCTTTTAGGATGATAACCCCCTCAAAGCCCTCAGTGCAAAGGCTGTAAGTTATGCCCTGGGGCCATATAAGGTTTTATATAGAAAGTTGTTGTAGAAATTTCAAAAAGGGCTCATTTGTTTGGAAATTGAAATTGTCCTTTTTAATAGTCGAAAGTGAGTGGAGAGTAATTGACCCCCCTCTCACACCCACCATTTCCCCAAATAGATTCAATCAAGGTTTAGAGATAGCCATTTTTTCAACGTAGTTGAAAGTTCTGAGAATCATGTAGTTAGGTATAATAAAACCCCCTAAGCCCCCAGGGTACATGTTAGGGGTTATGCCCTGGGGGCATATAAGGTTTTTATGGACAGCTTTGTGGTAAAAACTTGAAAATTGCCTCATTTGATTGGAAATTGAGAGGTCTCGAGCCGTTCCTAATAGTCAGCAGTGATTGGAGGGTAACTAACGCACCATTCCCCCAAACACATCCAATCAAAATTTTCAGATAGCCATTTTCTTCAAAGTAGTAGAAACTTCTGGAAATTAGGTCTTTGAGAATGACAACCCCAGCCCCCGGGGCAAAGATTTTAAGTTATGTCCTGGGAGCATATAAGGTTTTTATAGAAAGATTTGTCGTAGAAACTTCAAAAAGGGTTCATTCAATTGGAAATTCAAAGGGCTAGTGCCCTTTTTAATAGTCAAAAGTGATTTGAGGGCAACTAACCCCCCTCGCACGCCCACTTTTTCCCCAAACCGATCGAATCAAAATTTTGAGATAGCCATTTTGATCAGCATAGTTGATTTCCTGATAGAGAAAATATTTTTGAGGAGGCAACTCCCCAACAACCCTCGGGGCAAGGCTTGTAAGTTATGCCCTGGGGGCATATAAGGTTTTTATAGAACGCGTTGTCATAGAAACTTCAAAAGGGCTCATTCGATTGGAAATTGAAATGGCTAGTTCCCTTTTTAATAGTCGAAAATGATTGAGGGCAACTAACACCCTTCCACAACCACCATTTCCCCAAACACATCCAATAAAAATTTTTAGATAGTCATTTTGTTCCACGCAGTTTAAAGTTCAGGAAATTACACCTTTGAGCAAGACACTCCCCCCCCCCCCCAAGTCTTCACGGCAAGAGTTATAAGTTATGCCCTGGGGGCATATGAGGTCTTTATTGAAATCTTTGACGTAGAAACTTGAAAAAGGGCTTAATCGATTGGAAATTCAAAGGGCTAGTGCCCTTTTTAATAGTCGAAAGTGATTTGAGCGCAATTAACCCCTCTCACGCCCACCTTTCCCCCAAACACATCCAATCAAAATTTTGAGATAGCCATTTTGTTTCCCGCAGTTTAAAATTCAGGAAATTATACATTTGAGCAGGACATTCCCGCCACAGTCTTCAGGGCAAGGGTTATAAGTTATGCCCTGGGGGCATTTAAGTTTTTATTGACATTTTTGTCGTAGAAACTTGAAAAAGAGCTCTTTTGATTTGAATTTTAAAGGGCTAGAGCCCTTTTTTATAGTCGAAAGTCATTTGAGGGCAAGTAACCCCCCTCTCACGCCCACCTTTTCCCCAAACATATCCAATCAAAATTTTTAGATAGCCTTTTTATTCAACGTAGTTGAAAGTTTTGGAAATTAGGTAGGATTACAACCCCCCCCCCCAAACCCGCAGGGCTAGGGTTGTAAGTTATGCCCTGGGGGCATGTAAAGTTTTTATGAATGAGCCAAAAACACCTCATTCAATTGGAAATTGAAAGGGCTAGTGCCCTTTTGATAGCCGAAAGTGATTGGAGGGCCACTAACCCCCCTCTTACGCCCACCATTTTCCCAAACACAACCACTCAAAGGTCAGAAATAGCAATTTTGTTTAACGTAGTTGAAAGTTCTGGAAATTAGGTCTTTTATGATGACAACCCCATCAGAGCCCTCAGTGCAAGGGCTGTAAGTTATGCCCTGGGGCCATATAAGGTTTTATATAGAAAGTTGTTGTAGAAATTTCAAAAAGGGCTCATTTGTTTGGAAATTGAAATTGTCCTTTTTAATAGTCGAAAGTAAGTGGAGAGTAATTGACCACCCTCTCACACCCACTATTTCCCCAAACAGATTCAATCAAGGTTTAGAGATAGCCATTTTGTTCAACGTAGTTGAAAGTTCTGGAAATTATGTATTTAAGGATGACAAACCCAGAGCCCCCAGGGCAAAGGTTGTAAGTTATGCACTGGGGGCATATAAGGTTTTTATAATTAGAGTTGTTGTAAAAACTTCAAAAGGGGCTCATTCAATTGGAAATTGAGAGGGCTAGTGCCCTTTTTAATAGTCAGCAGTGATTGGAGGGTAACTAACCACCCTCTAACTCGCACCATTCCCCCAAACACATCTATTCAAAATTTTCAGATAGCCATTTTGTTCAACGTAGTAGGAAATTCTGGAAATTAGGTCTTTGAGGATGACAATCCCCCCAATCCCTCAGGGCAAGGGTTGTAAGTTAGGCCCTGGGGACATATAAGGTTTTTTATTGAAAGCGTTGTCGTAGAAACTTCGAAAGTGCTCGTTTGATAGGAAATTAAAAGGCTAGTGCTTTTTTAATAGTTGAAAGTGATGGGAGAGCGACTAACGCCCCTTTCCCGCCCACCATTTCCTCAAACACATCCAGTCAAAATTTTGAGATAGCTATTTTGTTTAACGTAGTTGGAAGTTCTGGAAATGATGCCTTAGAGGATGACAACCACCCTCACAGCCCTTAGAGTAAGGGTTATAATTTATGCCCTGGGTGCATATAAGGTGTTTATAGAAAGCTTTGTCGTAGAAACTCAAAAAGGGCTCATTCGATTGGAAATCGAAAGGCCTAGTGCTCTTTTTAATAATCGAAAATGATTGGAAGGCTTGAAATTTGTATAGTAAAGATCGATGTGGGTATAATGTATTATTTTTTTTTTTTTTTTTTGTTTAGACCAGGGCACTTCGTATTGAAGGAGTTGTCGCAGGAACTTCGAAAAGGGCTCATTGAATTGAAAATAGAAAGGGCTGATGCCCTTTTTAATAGTCGAAAGTGATTGGAGGGCAACTAATCCCCCTCCTACGTCCACCTTCCCATTTACACTTATGTTTAAAAACTAAATGTTGCCTTAAGATTAAATCAAAATGCATTGTGTTAATGCTAATTCCCAATTAGGCATTCAGCTGTATCCCAAGAACGACTGAAAGTAGTATGTTTCAACTTTCGGGGCTACTTCTGCTCTTAAATGTTAACAAAATCAAATTAACGTAAGTCCATTCAAGCTATCAAAGAAAGTAAACAGATTTTTTTTGCGAATTGTATCAAGTTTTCCATTTCAGGTCAACTAGAGGAGGTATGAAACGAAATTAAACACTACTATTTGTGTCCCGATTTTTAAAAGGGTGTTTGTTGTTAAGAATTGCTGAAAATGTTTCTCCAGCATACAAATAGCAGGCCAAACTATAAAGTCTTAAAAAACAAAAAGATTTAGAGTATTATTTTCTTTTTCCCTGAAAAGACTATGTCAATATAAAACGAACAGAAATTAATTAAATATGCTTTTTCCACAAAATCAGTTTTTCAAAGAAAAGTAAAGAACTCCATTAAACCAAAAATGAGCAAAAATAAAATCAAATAATCTACCAAGCGTGAAATTACCACAATTCAGCATCGATAAATAAATGAAACCCAAAACGAACAGAAATTACAATAAATAACCGAGTCAAAGTCAAAACGAGCAGAAATTAACATAAGCTGGGCTTAAAAACTCTATGTCTTCCCAAGGCCAGAAATTAATTTGCACTTTACTAAAAAAAATACAAATGAGTGTGCATTGTCAATTTAATATACATATACTGATATTTAGCAATCAAAATGTTAATATTATTTGATTTATTAAAGTTATAAAAATAAAAACATTTATATTTTTTTCAGTAAAGTGCAAATTTTGTTCTGGTCTTGAGAAGGCATAGGGGTTTTGCGCCCAACTTATGTTAATTTCTGCTCGTTTTGAGGTTGACTTGTTTATTTATTGTAATTTCTGTTCGTTTTGGGTTTCATTTATTTATCGATGCAGATTTGCGGTAGTTTCACGCTTGGTAGATTATTTGATTTTATTTTTGCTCATTTTTTGTTTAATGGTCCTTTACTTTTCTTTGAAAAACTTATTTTGTGGAAAAAGTTTTTTTTTAATTAATCTCTTGATAAAAGAGACGTTTGCTGTTCCTTGTTGCACAAGAAACGGACTGTAATTCTCCTGTGTGCTTTGTGCTTTTTTTTACATATGGTGTTTTAATAGTGCAGTTTTAATTTTGATCCGGCACCATTTTCAGGGGATTTCAGGCTACTTTTAGAAATTCCCATATATTTGTTTTCACACAAAAACTTTCACCTATAGCATCAGCTGAAATGGCTATTAACATTTCTGAATCAGCTTCAAACGGCGATTCTTCCTCTTTAAAATTTTTTTCTCAAAACATGTTTTCCCATTTTTGGTTAGTAAGGGCTAGAACTCGTTCTTTCCTAAGTTGCATCTAAAGCTGCAACCATGATGAACCCTCAATTAATTGGCCTTTTTATGCCCTAAATCTTGATGGGTGTTTTCTGATGAACTACTCAATTCTACATAGATGTAGGGTTGTTAAAGCGAAGTCTTACCTCACTTGGATGATAGATGACATGGTTGACCTTCTTCGAGTGTCCCTTTAGAATTGCCACAACTTGCTCAGTATCTTTGTTAAAAACGGTGGCATTCTTGTCAGCACCACCAGTTACAACTTTTGATGTATCAGCAGCATGCAAATCTATTGCCAAAATTCCCGGAATACTAGCGCTGTGTAAACTCTGAAAAAGAAACCTTCATAAAATTAATTTAAAAAAAAATCGAACAGAACTATAAACCCTTAGCGGTAAACATTGAGATTAGAGGTATGACCAGCAAAATTGAGATTAGAGGTCTTCTAATCTCAATTTTGCTGGTCAGACCCGAGAGATAAGATTCAGATTAGGAGTCTGTCCAGCAAGATTGAGTTACGAAAAAACGAAAAAAAAAGCAAACAAACTACATAATAAGATTCAAAAAGTGACAAGAGAGTCTTCCATCTTATATTATAATTAAAAAGTAGTAAGCCTTCTCCAAAACAAAACATCAGCAAGGAAATAAATCGATTTTCCGGTAAGAGTACTAATAATCCCCTGATCCCCAACCGATTTTGGGCCATGCCCCTCCTACCTAGGCATCTGTAAAATCCAGATGCCCCCCTCATCATATTTAATTTTGTTATTCCAAATTTTATGTGTATTCACCTAAAGAAAGTTAACAGATCATTAACTTGGTATCTTTTCTCGGATCGTCCTCTAGGCGTATTTTATACTAATGAAAAATACTGTCTGAACAGTAAACCTTTCATACAGCGCATAATGTCATTGCAATACCACCATGTATCTTTTTACTCCTTAAATGCATTTGAATGTGACATCATTCATATGAATTTTTTTGTTTTCAAAATTACGGTTGTAGAGTATAGCCAGCCGAATGTGCAGCACATCTGCACATCCAGCACCATGACCCACAAAAATATTGACGTGCACCGCCGGTGAGGCCAGCGCCTCGCGTTTGGAATCACGGTAATAATATAAAGCCTGGCATTCGTCAAAGTGATAAAGACAATGCTGAGGAGTTAAACAAACATTACAGAAAAATTAAGAAGTCACTCCTTCCCTTTTCTAATGAACAGATGGGATATTTTCACCCATCAACATCCATAAACGCACTTACCAATAGACGCGGCTTAGTGACTGCCCCCTCCGGAACTTCTCACTGTTTACTCTAATTTTTTTTTTTTATAGTATAGGGTTGGTTCAAGTACGTCTCTTCGTCGCAGATGTGTTTTCTTTTCTTTGTAGCTGGTGGGGCGCTGAAACATCACATAAAGACGTTTGAAGGTTCATTTGAAAGCTAACTGTTAAAGATACATAGTTTTTATAAGTATTAAATCATAATATTAAAATGAAAATTAATTTTTATAGAAACTGCATGTTTACATTTTACAGAAACTCATATACAAGACGATATTACACATGTATCTGTTGGCAAGATAATACAACAGAGGTATCTGAAAGTTGCTTCTCTGGGACATGATGTCATATTTGATGATCCTATTACCTGATTTACTGAAATGTTGTCACAGGTCTTGTACTAAAATTAAAGTTTTACAAGCTATTAAATTTTGACATTATGAGTCTCAAAGGTTTTTCTGGGGAAATCTCTTGCTTTCCGTCTCCTTCTTGTTAGTCAAAACAGGCACTCACTTTTTTTAAATGACGTCATATATGGTAGAAGACAACCATAAATGACATCGTGCTACGACTTAATGCAATATTAGTATTTTGAATATTCGTTTTGTAGTAATAATCAAGACATCAATTTAAAACTAATGATCTAAATACTTTAACAACAAGCAGTATAAAATTTATGTGGGCGCTACCGCACATTATATATTGGATATACCTGGACATGATTTGAAAACTGATCAAAAATTAAATTTAGAAAGAGTTTGATTTGAAAAAAAAAACTGGTCAAAAATAAGTAACCCGCGATATATCAAAACTTAAAAGGGACAGAAATTATTCCATATATGAGAGAAGGGGACTTCATTTGGAACTCAACAAACTTTACGCTTAACTTTGCCTTTTTATCTCAGGTATTTAAGAACTACTGCATAAATGCAAGAACCGTTTTCGTGGAAAAAGTGGTTTTAAACCACTATAAAAATTTTAGTTGACCCTCTAAAATTTATCAATTGACCAAGTTTCAAATTGACCCCTAAGGCATCGTCGGGAGGTTGCAAATACGTTGTTCTAATCAACTGGAAACATATGATGTTTTTTTTTTCATTTACCTCGCTGTTTAAGCGTAAATAGACTGTAGCTCACACAGAGATTCAGAGTTGAAAAACGTTTGGGAGACTTGATTTACTAACTTAATCTTGCCAAAAAATCAAACGTCAGTAAAAGAAGAAATTAAGAAAAATCAATAGCTTTACCGGGTGCGAAGCAATGGTCCTAAAATCTCTAATAGTCTCAGCAGAGATTAGACCTTCAGGTACAGTCTTTCCTCTTTTTTTTCGTTCTTGAGTAAGCACCGTTGCCCTGTCTTGAAGTTTGGCAATAATTTCTGGGGTCATTCCAGCCGTCTCGGTGGGGGCAACTGCCGGTGCTACAACTTCAGCAACATCAGCCTAACGGTAAAAAAAAAAAAACAGATTAGAATGGTCACTCGGGATTTTATCAGAATTTGTTTTTCTACATTTTCCCACATTTTACTAGAATTATTCTGGATTTTACAGGAATTTTTCCAGCAGATTCCATCAGTAGGGCTGTGCCATATTACCAGAGCAACAATTAAGAAATTCCTAAAAATCATCAACATCACGTACATTTAGCAAATTTTGTCTGGCGAGGCTTCACCTCAAGCCAAAATCTTCCAGATATATTTTCCCAGAGGTCTTCTGGATGAAGAGAGAGGGGGGATAGCCCAACAATTCGATCAACCTCCAACCTTGAAATACCAAGTACCTCTTAACATAGGACCCCTTACGGAGTGAAAAGATCCTAGAAAATACACATGAAAGAACCACAGCATTTTTATTTTTTTTTTAAATAGAAAAAAATTCCTTTCAGTTGCTATTAATGCTCTTTAAATATAAACGATAATTTGACGGCCGTATCCAGGGGAGGGTGGGAGGTTGCCCCCCCCCCCCCTGAAATATTTGTCCAACTTGTAAAAACGTAACAAAGAAGCAAATTTTTGATACGTTTTCGAAAGATTTTTATGTGTAAACTTAATATAACATAAAAACCAAACTCAAACAGCAGAATCAAATGCATCATCATGCGCCTGTCCCCCTCAAAATGTTCTGCCCATTTCTCCTTAACTCTTTAATTATCACTAATGATGGCCCATTCCTATCATTCTATCGCAATAGCGCTGCCTAAGTAAAGAACGATGTTGACACAATGTATTTTCTTTTTTCTTTAGACCAGAGCACTTCGTATCGAAGGAGTTGTCTTAGAAACTTTGAAAAGAGCTCATTCGATTGGAAATTGGAGTGGCTTGTGCCCTTTTAATAGTCGAAAGTGATTGGAGGCAACTAACATCCCTCCCACGCCCACCTTTTCCCCAAGCACATCCAATCAAAAGTTTGAGATAGCCATTTTGTTCAACGTAGTAGATTTCCAGATAGAAAGTATGTTTTGAGGAGGAAACTCCCCCACAACCCTCAGGGCAAGGGTTCTAAGTTATGCACTGGGGGCATATTACATTTTTATAGATAGTGCAGCCTTAGAAACTTCAGAAAGGGCTCATTTAATTGGAAATTCAAAAAACTAGTGCTCTTTTTAATACTCGATATTGATTGGAGGGCAACTAACGCCCCTATCACGCCCACCTTTTCCCCCAACACATCCAATCAAAATTTTGAGATAGCCATTTTCTTCAACATAGTTGAAAGTTCTGAAAATAAGGTTATTTTAACCCCCCACAGCCCTCAGGGCAAGGGTTATAAGTCATGCCCTGGTGGCATATAAGGTTTTCATAGAAAGCGTCGTCGTAGAAACTTCAAAATGGGCTCATTCGATTGGAAATTGAAACGGCTAGTAAACTTTTTAATAGTCGAAAGTGATAGGAAGGCAACTAACACCCCTTCCACGCCTACCATTTCCCAAAACACATCTAATGAAAATTTTGAGATAGCCGTTTTGTTCAATGTATTTGAAGTTTTGGAAATTATATCTTTGAGCAAGAAACACCCCGCACAGTCCTCAGGACAAGGGTTATAAGTTATGCCCTGGGGGCATATAAAGATTTTTATTGAAAGCTTTATCGTAGAAACTTCAAAAAGGGCTCATTCGATTGGAAATTCAAAGGAATAGTGCTCTTTTTAATAGTCATAAGTGATTGGAGGGCAACTAACACTCCAGGGTTAGTACTTTATTTTGTATAATTTGTAGTTTACTGAAAAAAAATTCTTTTAAATGTTTTCACTTTTATAACTTTAAGAAATCAAAAATTAATTAAGATTTTAAGGAATAAATATCATCAAATGAGCAGTAGACTGACAATGCACATTTTTTTCAGTAAATTCATTTGAATTTTTTCCAGTAAAGTACAAATTATATTCTGGCTCTTAGAAATCATAGGGTTTAGAACCCTACTCAGATTAATTTCTGCTCGTTTTGAGTTTGACGTATTTTAATTTCTGTTTGTTTTGGGTTTCATTTATTTATTAATACTGATTTGTGGTAGTTGTATGCTTGGTAGATTATTTGATTCTATTTTGTTCATTTTTGGTTTAACGGAGTTCTTTACTTTTTTTTTGAAAAACTTATTTTGTGCAAAAAGTTTTTTTTTTATTAATCTTTGACAGAGACAAGTTCAGATTGACTATTCCTCTCATATTTTTATCATGCCAATACAACATTTTACTATTATGCCATGTGGCTGCATCTTCCCGATCTTCAGCAGTTTTATCCATGGCCTGCACTTCACATCATCTTTAATTCATATTTTAGGGCTTTTTAATTTCCTTACCCTCCTCTTATTTTCATATCATCTATCAGTCAAATACTTTTTTGAACACGCCGCTCCTCCTCTCTACTAAACTTCATCATTTTCACTCATTTTCCGAGCTGCGTTTTTAACTTTCCTCCCTTAGAAACCATCTGTGACGTCACAAACTATTTTCCTATAAGTGTTTCATCCATCTTCTACATTGTTCATCAAATCTTACTCCTTAAATAGTATTCAACCGTCCCTTTGACAGTTTCTCTCAAACTCAAACCCCTCTCACGCCCGCCATTTCCCCAAACACATCCAATCAAAATTTTGAGATAGCCATTTTGTTCAACGTATTTCAAAGTTTTTGAAATTAGGTATTTGAGGATGCCCCCCCCCCCCCACAAACCCCAAAGAAAGGGTTGTAAGTAATGCCCAGGGGGCATATAAGGTTTTATAGAAAGGGTTGTTGTAGAAAGTTCAAACGGCGCTCATTCGATCAGAAAGGGATGGTGCCGTTTTTAACATTAGAAAGTGATTGGAGGGCTACTAACCCCCCGCTCAAGCCCGCCATTTCCCCAAACACATCCAATCAAAATTTTGATATAGCCATTTTTTTTCAACGTAGTTCCGAGTTCTAGAAATTAGGTCTTTATGGATGAACCCCCCCCCCCCTAGCCCACAGGGGAAGGGTTGTAAGTAACGCCCGGGGGCATATTAGGTTTTTTACAGAAAGCGGAGTGGTAGAAACTTCAAAAAGGGCTCATTCAATTGGAAATTGAGAGAGCTAGTACTCTTTTTAATAGTCGAAAGTGATTGAAGGGCAACTAACCCCCCTCTCAAGCCCACCAATTTCCTCAAACACATCCAATCAAAATTTTGAGATCACCATTTTGTTCAACGTAGTTTAAAGTTCTGAAAATTAGGTCTTTGAGGATGAAAACCCTCCCCCCCCAAACAAAAAACCCTCAGGGCAAGGGTTGTAAGTAATGCCCTGGGGCCTATAAGGTTTTTATAGAAAGTATTGTCGTAAAAACTTCATAAACGGGTTTTTTGATTGGGAATCTAAATGTCTAGTACTGTTTTTAACTGTCGAAAGTGATTGCAGGATAACTATCCCCCTCCCACGTCCAACATTTCCGCAGACACATTCAATCAAAATTTTGAGATAGTCATTTTGTTCAACGTAGTTGAAAGGTCCGGAAATTATAACTTTAGGATGAAAATCCCCCCCCCCTCCCACAGCCCCGAGGACAAAGGTTGTAAGCTATGCCTTGGAGGTATATATGGTTTAATAGAAAGCGTTGTCGTAGAAACTTGAAGAAGGGCTCATTCGATTGGAAATTAAAACAACTAGTGATCATAAACAAAACGGACCGAAGAGACTTATTCTTTTTATTAATTAAAAAAAATTTTCCAAAAAATATTTTTTTCAAAAAAAAGTAAACAACTCCATTATACCAAAAATGAACAAAAATAGAATCAAATAATCTACCAAGCATACAACTACCATAAACCAGTATCAATAAATAAATGAAACCCAAAAACAAACAGAAATTAAAATAAATAACAGAGTCAAACTCGAAACGAGCAGAAATTAATGTGAGTAGGGTTCTAAGCCCAATGCTTTCTAAAAGCCAGAATATAATTCGTACTTTACTGAAAAAAAATCCAAATGAATTTACTGAAACAAAATGTGCATTGTCAGTTTTAATTTATATATACTGATGTTCATTTCTGAAGATCTCTATTTAATTTTAATTTCTTAAAGGTATAGAAGTGAAAACATTTAAAAGAATTTTTTTCAGTAAAGTAAAAATTATATTCTCGCTTTTAGAAAGCATGGGGTTTAGAATCCTACTCATATTAATTTCGGCTCGTTTCTGTTTGTTTTGGGTTTCATTTATTTATTGATACTGATTTGTGGTAGTTGTATGCGTGGTAGATTATTTGATTCTACTTTTGTTCATTTTTGGTTTAATAGAGTTCTTTACTTTTTTTGAAAAACTTATTTTGTGGAGAAAGTTTTATTAATTATTTCTGTTCGTTTTATATTGAGTCTTTCTCAGGGAGAAAGACTAAACCTCTTCTAAAGTTAAACAACCATCCCTTCCATAAAAACCTTGAATACCCCCTGGACATGACTTATAACCCTTGCCCCTAATCTCTGGGGTTTTTTTTTCAACCCCAAAAGCCTTGTTATATGATATTTAGACTATTTTGAATAGATTGACAATCTCAAAATTTATATTAGATACATTTCGGGACAATATGACATGTGGGGGGGGGTAGCTGCCCTCCGATCACTTTGACTCTTAAAAAGAGCACTATATCGTCTGATTACATATCCAATGAACCCCCCCCAGATTTTGATTTGAAGTTATCAAGTATTTTGCGCAATAGGTTGCATAGGTTGATTTTGAATTGAAGTTATTAAGTATTTTGCGCAATAGGTTGCATAGGTTGCATCAAGACTGGGCTGGGTAATTGTAGACAGAGAAAAGCCAAGACAGATAGTCCAAGTAATTGAGAGGCAAATGTTTAAATTACTAGGGCACGGGTAAATGGCAGGAGTATGAATGACTCTCTTATCTAGATTGAATTGAAGTTATCAAGTATTTTGCGCAATAGGTTGCATAGGTTGCATCAAGACTGGGCTGGGTAATTGTAGACAGAGAAAAGCCAAGACAGATAGTCCAAGTAATTGAGAGGCAAATGTTTAAATGGCTGGGGCACGGGTAAATGGCAGGAGTATGAATGACTCTCTTATTGGACACATACTTGTCAGTTTAGTTTTTGGAAAGGCATGCCTGCCTAGAGTCTTAGGCATGCTGATCAAGAATTTAAAAAAGAGGCAAACAAGGCACACCCGCCTATGGTCTTAAGAAGGTTGACCAAGAATTTAAGATTGACATAGGACCATAAATTTGCTTGAAATAACAGGGAAAACAATCGTTTAAAGCCATCTTTATCTTTCAAATAGTACCTATTCGTTGCCTAAGCTTAGCCCCACATTCTAAAAAAAATTTGAATTTTTCACAAATTTTTTTAATTTTTATTTTTTGGGCCTTTGCCCTCTGATCACTTTTGACTAATAATAAAAAAGTCTGATCATTGTTTCCGATCAAAGTAACCTTTTTTGATGTTTTTGTATCAATACCGTCCATAAGAACCATTTATATCACAAGGGCATAATTTAGGACACATTTCCTGAGTGCTATGGGGGAGGGTTTTCGTCTTCAAACACATAATTTCCAGACCGTTCAACTACGTTGAACAAAATGGCCATATCAAAATGTTGATCGGACATGTTTGGGGAAATGATGGGCATGGGGGGAGGCGATTCTCCCTCTGATTAGTTTCGACTATTAAAAAGGACAATAGCCCTATCAATTTCTAATCCAATGAGCCCTTTTTGAAGTTTTTACGACAAAATTTTCTATAAAAACATATGCCCCCAGGGCATAGCTTACAACCTTAGCCCTCAGGGCTGTGTGAGGGTTATTACACTCAAAAACATAATTTCCGGACTCTTCAAATCCGTTCAACAAAATGGCTATATCAAAATGTTGATCAGAAGTGTTTGGGGAAACGATGGGTGAGGGGGAGGGGCAATCGCCCTCCGATAACTTTTGAATATTAATGAGGGCAATAGCCCTCTAAATTCCCAATTGAATGAGCCCTTTTTGAAGTTTCTACTACAACGCTTTCTGTAAAAACCTTATGTGCCCCCAAGGCATAACTTAAAACCTTTGCGCTGGGTGCTGTGGGGGTTTGTCATCCTCAAAGACATGATTTCCAGACCTTTCAACTACGTTGAACAGAATGACTATCTCAAAATTTTGATTGGAGGTGTTTGGGGAAATGGTGGACAGGAGAGAGGGGTTACTTGCCCTCCAATCACTTTCAACTATTAAAAAGAGCACTAGCCCTTTCAATTTCCAACTTGAGTCCTTTTTGAAGTTTCTACGACAGCGCTTTCTATGAAAACCTTATATGCCCCAAGGGCATAACTTACAACCCTTGCCCTGAGGGCTCTGAGGGGGGTGATCATCTCAAAGACCTTATTTCCAACTTTCAACTACGTTGAACAAAATGGGCGTTAGAGGGGGTTAGTTGCCCTTTAATCAATTTTAACTATTAAAAAGGGCACTAGCCATTTCAATTTCCAATTGAATGAGCCATTTTTGAAGTTTTTACGACTTCTTTCTATAAAAACCTTATATGCCCCCAGGGCATAACTTACAACCCTTGCCCTGAGGGCTGTGGGGGGGTTGTCATTTTCAATGACCTAATTCCCAGAACTTTCAACTTATGTTGAACAAAATTGCTATCTTAATTATTTTGATTGGATGTGTTTTGGAAATGGTGGGCGTGAGAGGGAAGCTAGTTGCCCTCCAATCACTTTCGACTGTTGAATAAGGCACTAGCCCTTTCAAATTCCAACCGAATGAGCCATTTTTGAAGTTTCTACAACAATACTTTCAATAAGAAACCTTTGATGCCCCCAGGGCATAAATTGCATAAATTGGCTGTGGGGAGAGTGTCCTCCTCAAAGAAATCATTTTCAGATCTTTCAACTACGTTGAAAAAAATGGCTGTCTCAAAATTTTGATTAGGTGTGTTTGGTGAAATGATGGGCGTGGAAGGGCGTTTGTTGCCTTCCAATTACTTTCGACTATTAAAAAGGGCACAAGCCCTTCTGATTTCCAATAGAATGAGCTCTTTTCGAAGTTTCTACGACAACTCTTTCGATAGGAAGTGCCCTGGTCTAAAACCAAGCAAAAAATAGATAAATACGACACTGTGACAACATAGTTATTTACGCAATAGCGCTGCCTATAATAGAAGACTACAGCCGCACAAAACAAACCAGAAACATAAGGAAAACCAAACCATTGAAAAATAATGAACATATATTAATGTGAGTACCGAAGTACCGAAGAAGTGAGGCAAGCAGATATCTGGATGTTTGGGCCTTTAATTATTTTTCTTTATTTTTTTTTTTTTTTGTAATGTCTCATGGAGAAATCTTATCATTCCCTATAAAATATTTTGTTTCCGTAGGCTACGTCTATAAACATGAAAATATGGAACAAGATAAACAAAAGGGCGAATAGGAGCAAAGTAAATTAGGAGAAAAAATAAAACAAAAGGAATAAAGGGTAACTTAAAAAAAGGATGAAAAGACTACAAGACTGAGTAACCTACTACAATAAAATGAGTAGTTGAATGAGTTTATCCAAAAACTCCAGAAACACAAATGATAAAAACAGAGAACATAAGTATACCATACTTAAATGAGTAGCCTCAACAAGATGGCACACGAGACAGTAAAGTAAAATATGAAATGCATGAAGAAACAGATTCATAAGGAAATAAAAATGGAGCAAAAGTAAAAAGAAAAACAATTACGACGGTAGGTTGAGGAACAGCTGGAACTTGAGCATGTGGTTTGAGTGTAGCCACAGCCTCACGAAGGGAGCCAACTTCTTTTGTTAGTCGAGCAATCACTCTACAGCCAGCATCATGCTGATACAAAGCATGACTAAAAAAAGAAAAAAAAAGAAAAAGATCCTTTTAAAACTTCATAGTTCATTTATTCAATAGAACAATAAAATAGAGTAATATACACAATAGAAATAGCGTACAAGCGAAAACTGCAAATTTTGACATTTAGAAATAGGTTACGAAAATAAAAGAAATTTAGAAAAAAAGGAAAGACTTGAGCTGTATATATCGTGTATTACACCAAAAATAATAAACTACAAACTTTGGCACTGAACCAATAACCTATCTAGATCTTTGTTGTATTAAATAAAAAAAGAAGTTTTTTTAACTGAAAGTAAGGAGCGACATTAAAACTTGAATCGAACAGAAATTATTCCTAATATGAAAGGGGCGGTCCCCTCCTCAACGTCTCGCTCTTTACACTAAAGTTTTTTATTGTTTTAAAAAATAAAGTTGTGAGACAGAATCAAACTTTAGCTTACACAGCGAGGCGTTGAGGAGGGGACCACCCCTTTCATATACGGAATAATTTCTGTTCGTTTTAAGTTTTAATGTTGCTCCTTACTTTCAGTTAAAAAAAACTTGTTTTCTTTTATTTAATTTCTGAACGTTTTTGAATTAACGCAGCTTTGATTTTGGCTAACCGTACATGAATAAATAAAAGAGAGAAAGCATATTAATTTTACTTTTTTTTTGGCTAAATGACTTTCTCGAAATTTGGTTCTGACGTAACTTACAAATTAACTTACGTAACGTAACAAAATTCTGTACTCGTATGTTTTTATTATGTATATTAGGGAGTTCGCCCCCTAGTCAATACCTCACTCTTTATGCTAGTTTGAATTTTAACCCCTCAATCCCTCAATCACAAAGGCCGGTTAATTAGAATAGATAGCTTTTTTGAAGTACTAAAAAAAAACTTTAGCGTAAAGAACTAGGTATTGACTAGGGGGACGAACCCTCTCATATACGTAATAATTTCTGTTTGTTTAGGAAGTTTTAATGTTGCTCTTTACTTTCAGTTGAAAATACTTGTTTATTTTATTTATTTAATTTCTGATAGTTTTTTTAATAATGCTGGGAAATCCGGTGCCCCCTTCATAGAAATGTCCCTTCCCCCAAGGAAACATCCTCCATAGAAAGATATTCCCCCGTCAACCCCTCCTCCGCCCCCCCCCCCCACCAGAAAAAAATATCTCCTGAAAACGTTTGTATACTTCCCATTAACCAATACTATATGTAAACAATGGGCAAAGTTCATAAATTGCAGCCATTCCCCCGGGAACTGTGGGGGATTAAGTTTTCCTCAAAGACATATTTACTAGATTTTCGACTATTCTGAACAAAATGGCTATTCCAAAAATTTGATTGGGTGACTTCAGGAAATAATGAGCTTGCGAGGGGGTGAATTTACCCTCCAATTTTGTGGTAACTTAAGAAGGTCCCTATAACTTTTAATTTCCATTTGAATGATTCTTCTCAGGATATTCTAGGACTACTGGGTCTATATGATCACCCAAAAAAAAAAAAAAAAAAAAAAAAAAAAAAAAAAAAAAAAAACACGCATCCGTGATCTTTCTTTTGGCTAAAAATACGCAATTCCACATTTTTGCAGATAGGAGCTTAAAACTTAGTAGGGTTCTCTGATAAGCTGAATCTGATAGTGTGATTTTCATTAAAGTTCTATGACTTTCAGAGGTTGCTTCCCCCTTTTTTCGAAAATAAGGCAAATTTTCTTAGGCGCGTAACTTTTGATGGGTAAGATTAAACTTAATGAAACTTATATATTTGAAATCAGCATAAAAAGTCTGATTCTTTTGATGTATCTATTCGTATCAAAATTTACAGCTCCTTACTTACAGTTCGTTACCACGAACTGTTTGATTATCAAGCGTTTATCTTTAATCGATCATTGTTCCCGATCATAGAACTAAGTTTGATCTTGGTACTACCAATATATTTTATTTTACTGCTTGCTAGGTTTTGAACTGTTTGCTTTGGGTTTTGTGTCTTTTCTTCTTCTTTTTTCTTTTACTTAAGCTCCATCATTTTTTTTCTTTGTAAAACGGGTTTTCAAAAAAAAAAAGATAGATTGAATTAAATGAGCCTAGACAAAGTTACTAATTGAGATCGAAAAAGGCGGGATCAATTTAGAAACGTAGCGAGTTCGCCTTTGAAATAGAATACCTAACTGTCAATTGAAAAGGCGTATTTCACAATTCAGAAGAGTAATTAGACTGGAAGAACAACTTATTCCTGTAATCTCCAGGTTTGAAAATATTGAAACAGACAGACACTTCAGACACAGATAGACATTGCCAAAAGAACATGGGACTTCTAAAAGTTAATGAGGACCAGAAAAATACTTAACGTTACAAATTATGACTACTTCTAACAAGCAAAGACTTAAGAGAAGAATAGTTGTCCCTGACACGACCTTGAACTTTATCAGTAGTCATTTCAAAGAGGACCTGTCATTCTAACCTCGGAATGACCTTGGGATATATCGATGAGCCTTTCATTGAAGGCTAATCCTTTTAGCCTTGAATTTCAGGATCTGAAAGGTATCAGATAGCTCCTAGAGAGTTACAAGTTACAACTACTTCTGGCGAGCAGAGATTTATTAAAAGTTTTTCTCAATTCAATTCAAACGGGTTTTATTAAAAAAAAATAGAAATAAATAAACATAAATAAACTTCTTAATGCAAAAAACGCACGTTGAATCCCTTAAAAAAAAATTACGATTCCTCCTAATCATGGAAATGAGAGTTCTACAGCTTTCAAAGAAACATATCCTTTTCCAAGATTTCTAAGAAACCTTTACTCAAGCAAAAAGATAGAAGATTGGCAAAGGTGATCTTTGAAAATGACTAGCTTAACAGCATACTGTATTTGTCTCATCTACAGTTTTCACATGGAAACAAATATGTTTTGTATTCTGTGTCAGACATCATCCATTTTTTTGTCGCAATTTCATCGTACTTTGGCTGTTCGCCAGCTAAGCTGAGATACTTCAAGTATGTGGTTTCAGTTGAAGCGAGGATTCTCTCTCGAATTCTCTACACGAATTCTTTACAATAACAGATCTACCAAATGAATTTCCTGAGGCGTCGAGGTCAGTGCTTTACAAAATTGTTTTCTGAAAACCTACAGTTTGGAAAACTGTACACCTGTTGGGTCCTGAAACTCCTAACAGAGGACCGCAAAAACCAAAAATTTGAGTATGCGATAAAGTTCTTAACTCGTTATCACGAAGAAGATGACGACTTCTTGAGTCAGATCGTAATTGGAGACGAAACATGGGTTTCGCATATCCCACCCTAATCACAGCAACAGAGCATGGATAGGAGACACACACACTCGCGTGCATTTGATTTTGCGCTCAGCTCAAAATCATGAAGTCTGTGTATTGGACTGGGCATGGTGATTGTTGGTAGACTTCATGCAACGAGGAACCACTATCAATGCAGAATCATACTGCCAAACCCTGAGAAAGCTACGCAGAGCGATTCAAAAAAAAAGACGCAGCACACTTACAAAGGGGATTGTCCTTCTCCGTGACAATGCAAGACCTCACACAGCAGGTCAGACCAGCTTTTTGTTGGAAAGTTTTGGCGGGGAAGTTTTAGATTACCCACCCTACAGTCTTGATCTTGCGCTGAGCGATTACCATCTATTCTTCCACCTTAAACAACACCTCAGTGGCAACCATTACAGAGATGACAACCGTCTTTATAAAGACGTGAGTGTTTTATGAAGAGAGTATTTTAAAATTGGTTAAGATGTATGCTAAGTGTTTGATCAAACTTGGCAACTATGTCAAAAAATAGAGTAAAGTATGTACTTTCTAAAAATAAATTTATTTCTGAAATAACCTTTCGTTGTGTACTTATCTTCAAATGGACCTTGCTTAAAAAACACGCCTCGCATATGTTTTTTTTATTATTGTGGAATTGAACTGAGATAATATAAGAAACTGATCAATTAAGTGCTGTTTCTAGACCCTTGTCAAAGATTTTCACATAAAGACTTAATATCTTCAAACACTGAATAATGGTTTCATTTTAGCTAAGGGAAAACTAAGCATTCAAGTGATTTGAAGAAGTCTTTATACGCAAAAGAATATTCCAATCATGTGTATTTCGTCTAAACTCAAGTCGAAAAATAATAATCCAGAACCACCTAGTAACAACCCGAGTGACAACTTGAAGGTAAAAGTACCTGCCATTCCTGACGTAGTACCAGTTGTGGCTACTATAGATTATATGATAATAGAAAGAAGCGACTGGTCAGGTCCTGAACCTAAACCTACCTGACAGGAGATGGCTTATATGTGAGGAGTTAATAAAGAAGAGCCCCTCGTTTGACTGCCATCGATGCCCACGCCGCATGCAGGTGACCAGCGCCAGAATTGATGCCGACATAGTTCTTACTATGGAGAAGGCTTCAAGACAATTCTTCCTGTTTACCCTTGAAAAGTACTTACACCAGGGAAATAAGACTTGGTCAAGCTGCTCCAGTGTCGATATATCTGTTCAGTGCAGTAGCTGAGTCACCAGTCGAGCCACTCGAACCAAACTAGAGAGCCCTCTTACCCTCCTACAGATTTAGGGGCAGCTGCATCTGAGACTATCCATGAACTAGTTGTTTGGAGGTTTCACATAAGTGGAGCCAGCAGAAAGGCGGCAAACTGTAAGTTTCTCTATGTTTGCGAATATTTTTTCAAAGGCAACCGCCGAGAAGATTGTTGTACTCTGCCACACAAATGTTTGTGTAATAAGTTCTCTCATGGCCTGTGTTTCATAAACTACTGCCTTAATCTGCACCTTACTTTCTGCAAAAGGTAACAGCTCCATTCTGAGACAATATTACGATGTTCGAAAATGGGGAGCAAAAATATGCACCTCTGTTGATCCAAGGCCACCAAAGACAGCTATCTCCAGTCTTGCTTATCAACTTGAATTTCAATCTATCCATCCCAAAGCAGCTGATCCTTCTCACTCTCCCAACCTCTCCTCACCAAACCCTGGAGAAAATTGCAAGAACCAGCATTAGCCAGTGTCCCCCGATCTGCCAGGTCCAAATAACAAACAGGTTCGAAATTTCAGAGAGATCAAAGATTCAACCACCTACCAAACCATATTTTGAATAAACGTCCAAACCAGCGAGCTTCCCAACTTGGAACAGACTCAGTGCACTGGCAAGCGAATTCGAGACCACTGTGTAGAACATTCCGTTAATTCTTATCTACTTCCAAATTACTGCTGTCGGATGTTTAATTACTTGTGAACAAAACGGAAGAAATTGAATTATAATTAAAAAATGAGCTTGTTGATATTGATTTTATCTATGAATCGTAGTCCGTCACTGAAGAGTTAGTTGATTTGACAGATATGAAACCTATTTCAATCCAGAATGATGTCCGATGACATTACAGTAACAGGTGGTGGTGGTGTTGGGATTATTTACCGATCATCAATAAGGTTCCCAAACACGTTACTGATTTAAGGCCACTTTTGGAAACCCCGGCTCTTCCGAAAGTGTTTGAAAGTTTTATTTTTTCAGTGTTTATTTAACGATATAAGAGATTTTTGGGATAGTTTTTTCTTTCATATTTTTCACTACTCCACAGTGTCATTTTCAATGTTCATTTGTGGGTTACAATGTTGAATGCCATCGTTAAACATGTGGAAAAAGATGGAGCGTATTTTCAGGCATTATTCGCAGACAAAGTTAAGGCTTTTGAAAGTCTTGACCATCATGTACTAGTGGGAGGAGCTAATGTTATGGGCTTTCGTCCATTTGTTGTACATGAGCTTTCTAGTTTCCTTTTTAATAGATCTCAGTATAACCAACCCCCTGATCATGAGCCACCAGAATTTTTAGACATTTCCTGCGGTTCGCCACAAGGACACAAATTAGGCCCATTTTCATTTCTCCTTATTTTGAATCGAATTTTCGTAACAATTCGCGAATGTTTGCTGCGACTCATCTGCCTCAGCAATGAGGGTAAATCCCTCCGATGAAGGAATAGACTGACTTGAGGAGGATTTTTAATGAATTAAAAAGTGAATTAAGACAGGTAGAACTGACGGCCAGTGAGACTAAAGGCTCTTCCATGAATTTTTCTTTCCTAAAGATTGATAGCCACACTTGCTACAATTCCCTAATATCGAAAAAAAAAATCATATTACTTGGAATACTTTTGGAAGAAGATTTAAGATAGAATTCACACCTTCACTATCTGACCAAAATAGGTGTCTCAGTTGTACATTCTTTTTCCAATCTGAAGAGATTTGGTATGCCGACTGAGGTTTTAAAGTCTGTATACTGCAGTTAAGCTAGACCTTCTCTTGAACATGCATCTCCAACTTGGTGACCAGGCTTAACGAAAAATCAATCAGACGGACTTGAGATGGTACAAAAAAAACCATAAAAATTATACTTGAACACTGCTACTCAACATATAATCAGAGCCACTCCTAAGGTTGATGGCGCCCAGGGAAAAATAAGTTACAGTGCTCCCTCCCGAACAATTATAAACAAAAAAGCCGAATCAAAGAGACAAATTTGATCAAAGTAGGGAAGCCCAAGTCACAGCACCCCCAGCCATGGTGCCCTGGGCAGCTGGCCCCGGTCACCCTCCCCATCCCCTTTTGAACAGTTCTGCATATGATGATGAACAGTTCTGCATATGATGATGAACTGAAGCAACTCAACTTAAATTCCCTTCTTAGTCGTAGATACGAGTAGCCATACCTATTAGGACTAAATTGGTTGAACCTTTACGACTCATCGTGGTTTATTACCAGACCTTGAGAACCCCCCTATTGAAGGACCAAACACTAGACTCCGACAAATCAAAAATCAAAGACACTAGACTCCAACAAATCAAAAAGAGTTGTCCATATCTTTAGAAAGCCATTTTGAACGTTAGGTTTGGAAGATGAATTTTAAAAGGCGTTCTACTAAGTTACAGAACCACTTACCTTAATTCTTGGCGTGCAGTTTGCAGTTGTTGACGAAGAGTGAAGGAGTTGAGCATTACAGCATCCCATTCATCTTGCAACGATTTCAAAAGAGCAGGCACACTTGTGGCAGATGGCGCTTTTGGCTTAGCGGCAGGTGGCACTATAACATTAAAAATAATACAATCATAGATGTTCTTATGCTGAAATTAGAATTGCCTGCTTAATGGTTCTTTCACACTATGCCGTAGAATCTTTCCCAATAACATAATTTAAGATTTTATATTATATTATATAGTATTGCGAAGCAAATTTTGTCACTAGTGCAAGCAGTGTGGGTAAACTATACCTCTACTTGGAATTCTACCTTACGTAAGTTTATGTTATTTTACGGAAAAGTTCAACATATCAGCAACAAAATGAACTTAAGCACAATAACAAATTCGGAAAACAAACTGATGAACATTTTCTAGAAACCTTTCACGCTTGATCAGATCTTGAATCCCCATCTTTGTTTAACGTATTAAATTTTGAACAGTTTGTTTATGATGATTGTGATGATCTTAGACGATGATATGAAGATTTTACGAATTCGTAAGTCAGCCTAATGTCAAAGGTACCTAGCGTAAAGTACCTTAACCACTTAGCATAGAAAATTACGTACATAGTATAAAGGCTGATGCAAGTGCCTCTTACATCGACAGCAAAAGGCAGGTGCCTCTTGAAGTTACTGGACTACTGAGATGACCAAATCTCGAGAAAGAATGGCAGTCAGTTATATTTCGGTATTTTTTTACGTGGTGAAGATGCTCAATGTACCTTGCCAAGGTAACTTCACCAATTTGATGTACCAACTTGAAACTGTTGAATAGGATTGCCACCTTATTATTCTACAAGATGTTAAATGTCAGTAGATTTTTTTCGAACAAAATTTGCTTGAATTCCTTGTTTTGGAATGACCCTGAATAGAACAACTCAAACTATAAATGCCACAGATTGCCTGGACCACTGATCAGTCGACCACTTTCTGACACCCACTCAGGCGCGTCAATTGGGAAAAGGTCAAGGATGGCACTAGAAGCAACACACTAGCGTTGCCTGTAATAAAGAGTCACATGCCTTCAATGTATTATTTATTGTTTTTAAAATTTAGTCTTGTTTCAAAAACGGCATTATAATAAACATTTTTTTTAAATATCCGCATGGGGTGCCAATTCATGAACATGTAGGGGGGAAGGAGAGGAGAACTTCTTGATTCTTTATAGACGGCAAAAAATATTTACCAAATTTTGGGGAGACTTTTTTTTAATTAAATTACCGAAAAAATGTATATTTACAGTTTTCTAAATCTAGGGAGAGGCATTTAGTAACATACCAGTGATAAGCAATTCATAGCTTATCATACCAGTTATCATAGCATAACATACCAGTGATAAGCAACGGATTCGTAGCAATGCCATCTATAGTATATTCAATGCTATTGTGTCTGAGTTTGCATCTTTGCTGGTAACTTGGAAAAAGTTTCTGAATTATTTTGAGGTCTTTTCCTGTTGTTGTTTACCCTCTAAAGATAGATTCTTTGTCAAGTAGTGTTTGTATGACCTTCTCCAATTGTTAGAATAAGCCCGTTTCACTTGGTATTTTCACCAGTGCCATCTTTTCTCGGGTAGATTGGCACACCATCTATAGTTTTAATTTTCTATAGTGCCATTTTTGATTCCTTATCGTTAAGAAGCGTACTGGGAACTAGCAGAAGAGGGAAAGAAACCTCCCGCAAGCGACGTATTGTACCCGCCGGTATTAAGTTACCCGTAAATTGCGGGGGACAGTTGAAGGGGTCCTTACACTTCCCTTGTTCCTAGGTTCCTTTATTCTGTTTATATTTATTCAGCGCTCGGCGCGTGCACTTGAAATAGACATTTTTGGATATTTATTAACCTTCCCTATAGATAACGATTTGTGTTTGCTATAAGACTGATTGTGCAATATTTACGGCATATCAGCGCGACTGACTAGAGTTATGTTTATGCGTCGGTATTGAACTTTATAGAAACAACGTTGCGATTTCAAGATAGCGTATCGAAAGAGGCAGCCGTGATTACAGCTGTGAAATTTTTACGAGGGAGATTCTTCGAGAAAACCATGAAAAACTGAACGAGATAGCAGACAGTTTTGGTGAGCAGTATGTGAAAGAAAGGCGTAGTCAAGCTTCGAGAGAAACGCTAGCCAGTGATATGTATGATACTGTGAAACTATTGAGGTCTGTAACTGATTTTAAGACACGGTTCACCATTTGGAAATTATCCGAAGTACCGAAAATTCCACAAGACACTTTTACAACCTTGTGTGTGAAAGTTAACGAATGCACGGATAAGATTGACAGTGTTATTGAACAGTGCAAATCTATGCTTCCATCTCAGGCTGTTTGGCCCCCCCCTCCCACAGCTTGCGAAAGCTTTACATCGGGTTTTCATCACCAATGTACCCACCACAGAAATTGACTCCTGTTCCAAGCAGAAGCTGTTTATTGAAAGACATGATAGTGATGGAGGCATAGATCATATACAACAGACCAAGTCCGGTCTGGTTGCTTACATGAAAAGCCCCAATTCGGCAGCTTCACTCGCCAACTCCCTGAAGTCCTTCCCTGACATAAGTGCTTCTTTTCGTGAGGAAAAGTTCTTCGCGATTGCTAAGTTCGTGCCTCTTGCCACAACAGAAGATGATGTTGTCTCTGTTAACCCCAAGCTAGTCAGTGCCAAGCGGTTTGGACAATCTGAGACAGTCAAACTTACCTTTAGTGACGCCGACTCCCGAAATGTAGAAATCAAATGTGGGTTATTCATTGGTTATACTCACATAAAAGTCTTGCCATTCAGACATATTCCCCAGCGATGTGTCAAGTTTCAGTCATTTGATCATCTTGCTAAAGACTGCACCAGTACCATGCGTTGTTCCAGATGTGCTGGTTGCCATGAGAACAGTAGAGAGAGCTCCTGCCGTTCTCAAACAGTGAAATGCGCTTTGTCCCCGGAGCCTAATAATTGTCACCCTAGCTTTAGTTTGCAGTGCCCAGCAGTCCGACGAGCAATACAGAAAGCTTATCCTCAAACCCGAAAATGAACGAACTATCTATATTTTGCCGCAATGTTTACGGCCATAATGCTGCCAAACTAGACTATGTCAAGAACTTGTGCATAGCACATAACATTGT
This sequence comes from Artemia sp. Qi Xiang Cuo, assembly GCF_049724085.1. NCBI lineage: Eukaryota > Metazoa > Arthropoda > Branchiopoda > Anostraca > Artemiidae > Artemia > Artemia sp. Qi Xiang Cuo. Next base: position 94,551,159 of record NC_142796.1, read on the forward strand.
TTGCGTCCAAGAACACTTGCTAACTACCGATAACTTTGGGCTTATTCAGTCAATTTCTGATAAATCTGTGCACATTCATGAGGCTAAGCGCTCCAGTGCAAGGGGCCACCCTAGTGGCGGACTTGCGATATTCGTTGACGACAGTATCGACTGTCGTAAACTTGAGTCGTACGATTTCTACCTAGCAGTCGAGTTCCCTGGCCCCAGTGCTTTCACGCTGGTCAATGTCTACTTACCAACTAACATGAACACGGATCTCAGTGAAAAACGGTATGCCGAGGCTTGCGGTCGACTCGGAAGACTGCTCCGCAAACTGGGGAATTCGCGAATTTTGGTCTGCGGTGACTTCCAGTGTGACCCTCTCTTGAAAGATACTAGTGACTCAGATGAATTCTACTTACAGTTACAGGAGCAAATAGACAAGGTCCCAGGTAGAAATATGATGTTATTGCTGGGAGATTTTAACGCCCAGGTTGGTAGAAATATGGATAGATGGTATCCCAGCTTAGGTAAATTTGGCGTAGGACAATAAAACAGTAATGGATACAGACTTTTGCAATTTTGTAGGTATAACAATCTAGTTATAACCAATACGGTGTTTGGTCATAAAATGGCTCATAAGCTAACATGGTATTCACGTGATGGTAAGACAGCAAACCTTATTGATTGTGTTATAGTAAATCGAAGACTGGCAGGATCAATACAAGATACTAGGGTATATAGGAGTGCTGTTATTTATGTTAAAAGTAAAGATCACCATCTAGTAGTGTCAAGGGTTAATTTAAAGCTGAAATATCGGAAGGGTAATTACCTCCCGGGAAGTTATGATGTTAGTAGACTCCAGGATGAGAATTTGAGAGAAACTTTCCAGGAACAGTTGAATACTAAACTTGAGGGTTTAAAATTTTATAATGTGGAAGATGGTTGGAATAATTTTAGAAAAATAATTTGTGAAGTTGCTGAAGTTGTATTAGGGAAGAAAGCTAGAACTGCAGCTAAGAATATTAGTGAAAAAGCTTTAAGTTTAATAGAAAGGAGAAAGGACTTGTACAAGAATTATCTGAGTGATAGATCACATGAAAACAAAAGAAATGTAAAGAAAGTGGAGAAAGCATTGAAATATGAGCTAAGGAGGTGTGAAGTGGAGGCCATGGATAAAATTGCCGAGGATTTAGAAGATGCAGCTAGACGGCATAATAGTAAAATATTGAGCTGGCACGTTAACAAATTGAGAGGTAGTAGTCAATCCGGACTTGTCCCAGTTAAAGATAGGAATGGGGTGGCAATTAGCGATAAGACAAAAGCTAAAGTGAGATGGGCCGAACATTTTGAGAATTTGCTTAACCGAGATAGAGTTGCTGGAAAAAATATAGAGGAAAATGAATAAGTTTGTGATACCTTGGATGTGAAGGAAGATTTGTTTTGTGAGGAGGAATTAGAAACAGTACTAAAAGGAATAAAGAATAATAAGGCTCCAGGTACTGATAGGGTAGTAAATGAGTTTCTTAAATATGGTGGCTCTGAGGTTAGAAATAAGTTATTGGAGATTATGAATATGATTTTTGAAAAAGGGGAAGTACCTAATGATTTTAGGAAAACCTTAATTAAGCCACTTTATAAGAAAGGTGATAAAAGTGAGTGTGGTAATTATCGAGGCATTAGTCTGGTCTCTGTAGGTAGCAAATTGCTTAGTAATATGATACTTTTTAGACTGAGAGATGCCGTAGACAAAGTTTTAAGAGAAGAGCAGTGCGGTTTTAGAAAAGGTAGAGGATGTGTTGACCAAATTTTCACTCTTAGGTTAATAATTGAGAAGTGCCTAAGTTTTCAAACACCTTTGGTCCTCAGTTTTATAGATTATGAGCAAGCGTTCGATTCTGTTGATAGAGGAGCTTTAGTAAAGGTTTTATCCTTGTATGGTATACCAGACAAATAAATTAAAGTGATTAGTGCTATGTACGAGAATAACACTGCTGCGGTTAAGGTAGGAAATGAGGTTAGCAGCTGGTTTTGTATTAAATCAGGAGTTAAGCAGGATTGTGTTCTATCCCCCTTTATATGGATTATTTTGATGGACTTTGTTTTAAGGAGCACAGGAAAGGCAATGGGAGACCACGGAATCAAATGGGGAGGAAAAAGTCTCCTGGACTTGGATTATGCTGATGATTTAAGCATCCTAGATGAAAGTGTGAGCAAAATGAATGAAGTTTTAGAGGTTTTGCGAGTTCAGGGTGCTAGTATTGGTTTGAAAATTAATGTTAGGAAGACCAAGTCACTAAGGCTAGGAATAAGTGAAGATGAAAACGTGACGTTCGGTAATGAAAAGATTGATCAGGTGGGCAGTTTCACTTACCTTGGTAGTATTATTAGTAAAGATGGTGGGAGCAGTGAAGATGTTAAAAATAGAATAGCCAAGGCTCAGGGTGTTTTTTCACAGTTAAAAAAAGTCTGGAAGAATAGGAAGATAAGACTACAAACCAAGATTAGAATCTTAGAAGCTACAGTGATGACAGTGGTCAAATATGGCTCTGAAGCATGGACGCTCCGAAAAGCGGATGAAGATTTGCTAGATGTTTTCCAGAGAAATTGCTTAAGGATTGTTCTGGGTACCCGGCTGACTGTCCGTATTTCAAACAATAGGCTATACGAAAAATGTGGTTCAATACCGCTTTCTAGGTCTATAATGAAAGAAAGGTTGAGGTGGTTAGGGCAGGTTGTTCGGATGAAGGATGACAGATTGTTCTTTTCGGCCAGCCATCTGGGGCTAAACGGAAGGCAGGTCGTCCCCGTCTGGGTTGGGAGGACGTCATAAAGAAAGATTTAAAGGAAATGGGAACTTCGTGGGCGGGTGTAAAAAGGGAGGCTTTGAATAGATTGGGGTGGAGGAGGAGCGTGCGTAGCCGTGTTGGCCTCAGGCGGCTTGGTGCTGCGATGAGTTGTTAGTAGTAGTAGTAGTTTTCAAACTTCACTATCCCCTCGCCTATACAGGTGGATTAAGAGCATATAGCAAGCGACCATCTCGGGCTGAAGTCCCATGTTCCTTTTAGTCGCTCAGTGAAACCAAGAAATTGAAGTTACATAGAAAGACATTAGTGGAAGAAGATAAATATTGATCTGTATCAGTCGACCTATGACGAAATTTTGGGCAAAATAAAAGTTCCATTTCAGCTTCTGGTCAATGGGTGTGATGACAAATCGCACTCAGCATATATTGTGCTGAAATCACCCAGGTGCTAAAAGTTGCTGAGTCTACATCTGTACCTAGTGCAGTTATTAAGAAAGGTACTAGGAAAAGGGGATGGAGCGACCATCCTTACGTGAATCATGCTAAAAGGAGGTATAAGATGTGGTACTCAGTGTGGCGCGAATCCGGCAAGCCTAGGTCAGGTACTGTTTTCAATCTCTTTCGTAAAGCAAAAAGAGAATACAAAGCATGTGTGGATGAGCTTAAAGTGGAGGAAGCAGAAACTGCTTCGAAAGAGGCTATCCGCGACCCGCAAAATATGTGGAAAAAGTTTTCAAGTAATAGAGTGCAGCCAAAGCATTGTGCCACAGTACCTGAAGAACAGTGGTTAGAACATTATTCGAAGGTTTTCGGGTCAAAAAATATTCCTTTGGAAAAAGATTATGATGAATCGTTAAAATCAAGTCTTGATTCGCTTCTGAAACAGAGAAATTGTTTTGTGGTTTCTAAAAATAATGTTTCAAGGGCTGTTAGCCAGTTAAAGAGTAACAAGGCTACCGGTCTTGATAGTGTTAGTGGTAATCATCTACGCAATGGTTCCCGGCTTTTTCTTCAGCATCTGCAACTACTCTTTCAGATGTGTATAGATAGTGCGACCGTTCCTAACTCGTTCTGTACCGGGGTTGTTACAAATATCCTCAAGAAAGGAAAAAACGCGAATGAGTGTGGAGGCTATAGGCCTATTACTGTCTCAAGTACGCTGAGCAAAGTGTTGGAAAGACTGGTTCTTAGCGAAATTGTATCGAAATGTGTTATAGACCACAGACAGTTTGGATTTCAAAAATATCTCAGCTGTGCTTTTGCCCATAGACTTCTAAAGCGTATTCTTGCTAAGGCTGAACTACTCGGGTTGTCCGTGGATGTATGTAGTGTCGATATTTCTGCTGCATTTGACTCAGTCATCCAGTCCGCCGTCTTCCAGACCCTGCTAGATGCTGGCGTGAACACCCATATAGAAGCTATGTTATCCTATTGGTACTCTAATAGCTATATAAGAGTGAAACTCGGACTTGAAAGACTTAGTGCGCCAGTTAAACTAAATAGAGGGCTTCGACAAGGCTCAGTTCAAAGTCCAATATTATTTAACACTTTGACTTCTAAGGTTACAAAACAAATCTCTGGTGGGCTTATCCTTGATCTTTGTGATCTGAGTCTAATAAGCTATGCCGATGATTTACTTATGTTGAGTTTTTCTCTGAGTCTATTGCAGGATAATTTAGATAAACTTGTATCTGGCTATAGAGCTATTGGTCTGCAAGTTAATGGTAAGAAAACTGAATTTCTGGTTTTCAACTCAACGAAACGGGATGCACCAGAACCAACTGTTTCAGTAGATAGCGCTACTATTGCACCGTCTTCGTCGCTTAAATACTTATGTCGTCTGTACGGTCGAGATAAAAAAGCAACTAGAATTCCTTGCCTTGACACCCTTATGTCAAACCTACGAATTAGCTATGCTAAACTGGCCCCCCTGAAGTATTCATACAATCGGCAAATTCTGGCGAGGCTATATAGAGCGGTGGCACTCCCAAATATTCGTTACCTGTCCCCTGTATGGGATTGGTTTACGGAAACAGAGCGACTAAAGGCTAGATCTGCGTTCTGCAAATATTTAAAATTTCTGTTACGAGTACCGCTGTTCGAGAGAAATACATTTCTCTTGGACAAGTATCTTATTCCAGAGCCTCGTGAAGTTGTGGTAACGCAGGAAACCAATGCTAGAAAAGGTGCACTGGAGCACCTTTACGATTTCCTTCCATTGCACGTCATGTACGAGCTGTGAATGTATATAGTGTATATAATCTACTCGTTTATTTTTGAAGTAATGTTTTTTTTGTTTTTCCCTTACTCCGCCATGTTTTTGTTTTATTGGTGGGCTAAAATAAACTATCTATCCATCTATCTATAAGGTAGCACACAGGTAAAAGTCACACTACCTAAGAATGGTGATCCTTCTAATATTAACTATTATAAATATTTAACTTTGATAATTTTTTAGAATTGGTATACACAGAAGAGGAGGGCATCTCATTCCTTCCTTTCTCTTGGTTAAAAATGAGCAAAGAAGGCAGAGTTGTGTAATTTCTAGAAAGATACGACAAATTTCTGGCAAAAGCCTCTCAGCAGCTTTATAGCCCCCCCCCCCCTGGAAATGCTTTTTAAGCTTGTCACTCCCAGAGGAAAGAATTAATGTGGATGTCCACGATTTGAAATAGTTTTTGAGAAAGCTATTCATTTTCAAATGCCATTTTACCTTAATTCAAATCATATTATTTATTCTTCTGGGTACAACTTACCAAACTGTTATCTATGATTTGTTTACACCAATACAATAACAATCATATCGCCAAATCTAGCTGTTCTAACCATTTAAAATTCTTTTTTAAAAATAATTGGAAATCGAAAAGTGTGCCGATTAAAGAAGCATCTCCTTGCGGGCGGTTGGTGAGTGTGGGGCTGGATGACAAGAGAGGAAAATTTAAAGTAAATTTAGTCTTTCTCCTATCAATATATTTTTTTCTTTTAATATATTGTTCAGTAATAAAAAACTAACAAAGAGAGAACAAACTCAATGAAAAAACGACAAACGAGACTGCGGCCAGTAGAGAGAAAAGATGAAAAACTAAAACAACGCGGATATTTCGCTTGTATGTAAACTAGGCATCCTCAGCACAAGAGAAACAAAGATAAAAAACCAAAGTAAAATAAAAACAAATAAAACCACAAAAAATATTAACAAAATACAAATGTTGCAACTGATCCACGTTTGGAAAAGAAGCTTATAGTTACTTCGATGAGAACACCAAAGCAACTAATTGTGGGACTATTGCTTTTCCTGAGGCCAAAATAATTTCAATGATCTAAAGAATTTGAAAATTGGAACTTGGAATCTTACAACGTTAAAAAATGACTCTAGTATCGACATTTTGCCTGCCGAATTCAGACGATTTGAACTGGACTTATTAGGAGTTTCAGAAACTCATATCCCAGGGGTAGGTAGCATGAAATTAGGTTATATAGAATTTGTTTAATCAGGCAGGAAGGATGGGGTACGTAGACAGGGAGTAGGGCTCATGATGAATAAGGAAGCTGCCAGTCGCAGTCGCATAGAAGCTAAAGATTCTGCAGATTTTCAACCCATTTATTTGATTAAATCCCACGTACCAATGTCCCCATCCCACGTCTTATCCATCCAATGTTCTACAGTGCAACTATTATCAAAATATACTGCAAAAGTTTGTCCAATATATAAATAGAAAACCAGAATCTTGATTCTTAAGTAGAAACTACTACTATTAACAACTCACCGCAGCACCAAACCGCCACAGGCCGACACAGCTACGAACGCTCCTCCTCCATCCCAATCTATTCAAAGCCTCCCTTTTTACACCCTCCCAGGAAGTTGTCATTTACTTTAAAGGACAATCTTCGGCAAACTGTCATCCTTCATCCACACAACGTGCCCTAGCCACCTCAACCTTTCTTTCATTATAGCCCAAAAAAGCGAGATTAAGCCACATTTTTCGTACAGCCTACTGTTTGAAATACGGTCAGTCAGCCGGGTACTCAGGACAATCCGTAAGCAATTTCTCTGGAAAACATCTAGCAAGTCTTCGTCCGCTTTTCGGGGCGCCCATGCTTCAGAGCAATGTATGACCACTGTCATTACTATAGCTTCTAATATTCTAATCTTGGTTTGCAGACTTATCTTCCTATTCTTCCAAACTTTTTTTACTGCAAAAAAGACCTTTGGCTATTCTACTTTTAGCATCTTCACTGCTCCCACCGTCTTTACTAATAATACTACCAAGAAAAGTGAACCTGTCCACTTGATCAATCTTTTCGTTACCCAGCGTCTCCTTTTATCTTCACTTATTCCTAGCCTTAGCGACTCAGTCTTCTTAACATTAGTTTTCAAACCTATTCTAGCACCCTGAACTCGCAAAACCTCTAAAAGTTCATTCATTTTGCTCATACTTTCATATAGGATACTTAAATCATCAGCATAATCTAAGTCCAGGAGAGTTCCCCTCCCCCCCCCCCATTTGATTCCGTGGTCTCCCATTGCTTTCCTGTGCTCCTTAAGACAAAGTCCATCGAAATGGCCCATTTAAAGGGGGATAGAACACAACCCTACTTAACTCCTGATTTAATACAAAACCAGCTGCTAACCTCATTTCCTACATAAACCGCAGCAGTATTATTCTAGGACTCCCCGTTATATTCTAGGACTCCCTGTTCTATTGTGGCAGTAGGAAATTTTGCATTGATGGGAAGGATGTCAAATGAAGTGTAATTTTTCTTTAGCATTTGTCTTTTTGTATATGGCTTTAATTGGCTTTTAAATACAGATACAGATCATCATATTCTCGTACATAGCACCAATTACTTTAATGTGTTTGTCTGGTATTCCATACAAGGATAAGACTTTTGCTAAAGCTCTTCTATCAACAAAATCAAACACTTGCTCATAATCTATAAAACTGAGGACCAAAGGTGGTTGATAACTCAGGCCCTTTTCAGTTATTAACCTAAGAGTGAAAATTTGGTCGACACATCCCCCACCTTTTCTAAAACCGCACTGTTCTTCTCTTAAAACTTTGTCTAAAGCATATCTCAGTATAAAAAGTATCATTTTACTAAGTAATTTGCTACCTACACAGATCAGACTAATGCCTCGATAATTACCACACTCACTCTTATCACCTTTCTTATACAATGGTTTGATTGAGGCTTTCCTAAATTCGTTAGGTACTTCCCCTTTTTCAAAAATCATATTCATAATCTTCAGTACCTTGTTTCTAACTTCAGAGACGCCATATTTAAGAAATTCATTTACCACACTATCAGCACCTGGAACCTTTTTTTTTTTATTCTTTTTAGTACTGTCGCTAATTCTTCCTCACAAAACAGATCTTCCTTCATATCCAAGGTATTGCGTACTTTTTCATTTTTTTCCTCTATATCTTTTCCTGCAACTCCATCTCGGTTTAGCACATTCTCAAAATGTTCTGCCCAACCCTCTTTAACTCTTTCCTTATCACTAATTGTGGCCACGTTCCTATCTTTAATTGGGACAAGTCCGAATTGACTACTCCCTCTTAATTTATTAACATGCCAGTACAATATTTTACTATTATGCCGTCTAGCTTCATCTTCCAGATCCTCGGCAATTTTATCCATGGCCTCCACTTCACACCTCTTTAGTTCATATTTTAAAGCTTTCTCCACCTTCTTTACATTCCTTTGGTTTTGATGTGATCTATCACTCAGATAATTCTTGTACAAGTCCCTTTTCCTCTCTATTAAACATAAAGCTTTTTCACTAATATTCCTAGCTGCAGTCCTAACTTTCTTCCCTAAGACAATATCAGCAACTTCACATATTGTTTTTCTAAAATTATTCTAACCATCTTCCACATTGTCAAATTTTAAACTCTCAAGTTTAGTATTCAACTGTTCCTGATAAGTTTCTCTCAAATTTCCATCCTGGAGTCTACCAACAATCAGAACTTCCCGGGAGGTAATCACCCTTCCGAAATTTCAGCTTTAAATGAACCCTAGATACTACTAGATGGTGATCTTTACCTTTAACATCAATAACAGCACTCCTATATACCCTAGTATCTTGCATTGATCCTGCCAGTCTTCGGTTTACTATAACATTATCAATAAGGTTTGCTGTCTTACCATCACGTGAATACCATGTTAACTTATGAGTCATTGTATGACCAAACACCGTATTGGTTATAACTAGATTGTAATTATACCAACAAAATTGCAAAAGTCTGTAGCCATTACTGTTTTCTAAAGCCCTACAAATATTGCTTCTATTAACGAATAAAAAATGGTTCAATTAAAAATATTTTGAATCAAGGTTAGGCCAAGTTTCATTTTAAAGACTAAAAAATAGATTAAGACCTTTTCACTCACCTTTAGAACAATTAAATCAAACAGAAATAAAAAAAATTCAAAAGCAACTTTTTCGAAAAAAGAAAAAATTCAAAAAAAGTAAAGGGCTACAATAACCCTAAGACGAGCGGAAATGAGTTCAAATAGTAACAGTGAAACCCAAAACAAATAGGAATTACAATAGATAAACAAGTCAAACGTAATACGAATAGAAACTACCACAAACAGGAGTACCGGTAGGGCTAACGCCCGCTTTGCCTTGTAAAGACCAGAACTTCATTTGCGCTTTGCTCCCTTTCAATTTTCCAATATGTTTCCAAATTGTTGCCGCAAGACTCAAACAGGGGGATGCCAGGGTGGGCAATAGTCCCCCCCCCCGAGAAAATTCCTGGAATGCTATTAAGCAAAAACCCTTTTAGATTACTGCAGTTGGAATGGTTGTTGGCATTTTTCAGTTATTAAAAATGGCTTGTCAAATAATCAAGGTTTTAGTCGTTTGTTAAGTAAGTGTAGTATCCCAAAAGAGTCCTGTGTTTTTACTTACCTAATCTGTATACATCAGGTTCTTCTTAAAATTGACTTAAACTAGCATTAAAAAGTTAGATCCAGATACATCTAAAACTTGCATTATAACTCTTAAAATGTCAACTTAACAGGAATAATATCAAGGTAAAACTGTGATGGCAACTAATTAATATTGCTAGCACAGTAGTATTAGCCTAAGTTACTGCCTGTTTTGGTAATAATCAATTCCTAAAATGATTGAAACTTCTTTTACAGCAGTTTAATACTGAATACTCAGGGAACTGATTGCTGGGTAAACCTATTTTATAAATACTTCTTCGAAAGAATCTTCTAAAGAAGGTAATCAATGTAAACAAGGTTAAAAATAAGTCACTCTCCTTGTCTCAACTCTGATACGAATCTTATTGGGAGTTCCTCCAGAAAGAGGGTAAAACGAATACTTCTGAAATACCAACATAGCTGATATTAAGACATCTGAAGCAACAAGACAGAGTAACAAGCATGCTACTAACTGCAGTGTAATTCCAGAGTTGGAAAACATTTACAGTGATGCCTCTAAGTAAATATCTTCCACCTACGAGATGATTGGAGGATCTTCACCGACGCTCTGGGTGCCTCTGGGGGTATAGGAACTAAGGGTTTAAGAGAAGTAAAAGGCTTCATGGGACTTAAACCATGGCTTAAATTTGCTGATGCTGGAAGTGTAAACTGCATTAGATGGTGGAACAGAGCTATCTGGGAGATGGGCTCCCAAGCACAGATACCTCGTGTTATAGACCAAGATGATCAAGTTCTGACCAAAAAGTCAGATTTAAGGAGAGATACACAATCAATAGATGCAAATAGGTTCACCTCAAACTAAAACCTGGAAGTTTCAGCTGTTTTATTTTTATTTTATTTTTCAAAGTTACGAAGAGAGCTTTCGTCTTTTTTACAACAAAACTTACCAACCATGCATTGGTCCAACCCTCCAACAAATTGGAAGGTCTCTTTTAGAGCGCATTCCTGGAAATAGGTGCAAAAACCTACCTTTCACTAATAAAAAAGAAGTGAAAATAATCTATTCTTTACTGACCTTTTATATCTATCAGCTGTTCAACATTAAGGTCCTTCCCATTTATTGGATCCTTTCCATTTTCATTAAGATATTTTTCAATGAGTCGTCTTTCAAAAACAGTTCCAGATACCGGAGACACAACTGGATGCTCAGGGACTTCATTACTAACTTAAATAAGAACAGAAAAAATTAGAAAGAATATCGAGGCAATATAGAGGGAAGCCCCCATACAACCTACACAGTTAAATTCCTAAATTCAAGATTCTTAAAATACCCAAAAAATTTAAGCCACTTTCAAAACTTTAATATTTTAAATAGGTTCTCTAGACTAATATGGTGGTATCTTCCCCCCTCATTGTATGTGAAGGCATCAGTAACATAGCTACGGTAAAGGGGGACGGTTGTCCAAGGACACAGTCTCCAAGGCGCGCCAAATACAGATTATCAGTTACGTCAGGTTCGGAAAACCGGCGGCGTGCCAGAATTCAATCTGTTAAGCCAATTCGCTATAATATAGAACAACCTGCTGAACTATTAGAACTATTATTATTCAAAGCGATCAGGATAAAAATACTGAAACCAATCCAATGCGATTCAGTTGTTACGCCGTATATTAACGTTTGAGTTTTTAGCACTTCTCCCTTTTTGGAATACGTTGCTAAAAAGGTACTACCTAAAAATCGATCTGGTTCAGAAAAGGCTTCAGGACCACACCTTAAATTTTCATAATGCTCCCCAAGAAGTTAAGACTTTGCAAGAGTACCCATAACAGGGTTATCATTTACACAATTTCTCTTGAAAAAGCAAAGGAGTTGTGCGCAATATATTATGTCCAAATTGAGAGAAGGATGAAGAAGAAACAGAAAATACCATAAGAAGAAACAGAGGATACAGGGCACACGTAAAAAATGAAATGCTACAAGTGACAAAAGGTATGGTTGACAAATTATAAGGTCTGGTATATCCTCCCTCTCCCCCCAAAAAAATTGTGCCACCCGCGGAATGTTCCTCCCAAATAATTTTCCCTGTAAAAATCATTCCCTTCCCCATGTAAAATTTGAGCAGGGAAATTAAGAAAACAAACAGAATGAAGAAAAAAAGGATTTTGGAATATTGTACCTATATTTCAAAATATATGTGGAACACATGGGGTTGAATCCAACAGTTCGTGGTAACAAACTATAAGTAAGGAGCGACTTGGGCCAATAATAACCAAACTATATAAAAAAGAATTTTACTAACAATTGATACATAAAAATCATTGATTTTTTATGCTGATTCCAAATATGTAAAGTTCACCAAGTTTTACGTTACACATCAAACACTACAAGCCTGAAAAAATGTGCCTGATTTTCTAAAATAGAGAAACACTACCAAAAAGGCAAGTGATCATAAAGAAAATCACATCATTATATTCAGCATTTTAGAGAATCCTATTATGGAGGTTTCAAGGTCTTATCTACAAAAATGTGGAATTTTTCGTAATTTTCCCCAATAGAAAGATGACAGATGCGTGTTTTTTGTTTTTTTTTTCAAGGGGTGTTCGTATCAAACCGATGATCCTAGAAGATCGGGACAGGATTCATTCGAACGGAAAGTAAGAGTTCTACTGCCCTCTTTAACTGACGAAAAAGATTGTGCCCCGGGAAAGTGGCGTTTTCCGCCATTCTGTTGCATCAAACTACAATTTTGCCGCACGGAGGACTCAGTTGCTACCGATTCAAAATTCTGAGATAGCCAATCTATTTTAACCGTTTTCTCTTTTATAATTTTAATAAATCTAAAACTATTGAGATTTTCAGGAATGAATATTGGTATATATTAAACACTCAATCCATATTCATTTAATCTCTTAATTAATCTTGGTTATGATGGTGATTATTTTTTTTTTTGATGTTATGAGAAATAAAAACATTTAGCTGAAAATAAAGACAGTTTTCAGTAAAGTTCATATTATGTTCTGGTCTTTAGAAGCAACAGGGGGCGTTAGCCCTACTCCTCCTTGTGCTAATTTTTGCATGTTTTGAGTTTCAATTTGTTATTTATTGTAATTTCTATTCGTTTGGGGTTTCACTTATTTACTGATAGTGATTTATGGTAGTTTTATGCTTAACAAATTATTTGAATTTATTTATGCTCATCTCCGGTTTAATGTTTATCTTTATTAATCAAGTTTAATGTAGCTCTTGATTTTTCTTTGAAAAACTGTATCCTTACTTTTACTTTAAGATATCAAGTTGGAACTTTTAAGGGAAATTGAGGGTAGTATAGAACTGTTACGCTGAATGTCCGAAATCTAGTTAACGTTGACATTCACCAGTGAATGTTCAAAATTCCTTTTTCTCTGCTTCGATTCAATTAGCCTTTCTAGTCAGCTTTTTCAGTCTTATGCAACCTATGATGGTAAAAATTAAAGTTATGTTAGATTATGTTAGCTTAGATTAGGTTAAGTTAGGTTAGATTAGGTTAGGTTAAACTTGGTTCTAAATATCAGAAATATGTTAAAAACCTAACTTAAGCTGACCTAAACCAACCTAACCTCGTCTAACCTAATCTACTCTAACCTAACCTCCTATCATCAAACCTTGCATTAAATAGAAAAAATTGACTGGCAACGGTGAGTAAATCCAAGGAGAAAAAAACGTATTTCGGATATTCACCGGTGAATGTCGACATTAACCAATTGTCGGACATTCACCCGAACAGAAAAATATCAAAAGACACATCGTCAAAAGAGTGTCGGTCCAATATCCCAAGAACGGTATGCGTGTAACTGAACCACCGTGTAACAACTGAACCCCTGCAACTGAACCACTGTGTAACTGAACCACCAGGCAACTGAACCCCATTTAACTAAACTCTCGTACAACTAAACCCTCGTGCGACTCAACCCCATTTAATTGCACCCTTGTGTAACTGAAACCCCATGCAACTGAACCACCATACAACTGAAAGACCGTCCAACTGAACCACCGTGCAAACGAACCACCATGCAACTGAATCCTCCTGTAACTGAATCACCGGGCAACTGAACCCCATTTACCTGAACCACTGGGCAACTGAACCCAATTTAACTGAACCACCGGGCAACTAAACCTCATTTAACTAAACCCTTGTACAACTTAACCTTGTGCAACTCAACCCCATTTAACTGAACCCCCGTAAAACTGAACCTCCGTACAACTAAACCTCCGTACAACTAAACCACCGTGCAACTGAACCACCGTACAACTGAACCACCGTTCAACTAAACCACCGTGCAACTGAACCCTCCTGTGACTGATCCATCGTACAGCTGATCCACTGAACTCAGTTTTTCAGTATTCTAAAAATATGAGGCAATATCATTGGGTAAAGCACAAGTTAGAATTTTTACATGTTCAACCTTGTTGGAAATTGTTTGTTTCTTACAGTCAAGATATCAACGCCTGTCAAGATCATTCATAAAAAATCTTAGTCTTATTTTTACAAAAAAAAAGTAGATCCAATGTAACCGATTTTCTTTGTTTTTGTGATGACAAAACAGAGCTTTTATTATTAATCATCTTGACAGTCATTTATATTATGACTTTAGAAAGTGAGCAATTCCAACAAGGTTGAAAATATAAAGATTCAAACTTGTGATTTGCCCTTCTTAAGTACGATGGTTGAGTTGCACGAGAGTCCAGTTATACGAAGGTTCAGTTGCACAGTGGTTAAGTCGCATGGTGGTCCAGTTGCACGGTGGTACAGTTCCAAGGGGGTTCAGTTGCATAGAAGTATAGTTACATTGGGGTTTAGTTAAATGGGGTTGAGTTGCATGGGGGTTGAGTTGCACGGAGGTTGAGTTGCACAAGGGCTCAGTTAAATGGGGTTCAGTTACACGAGGGCTCAGTTACATGAGGGTTCAGTTGCATGGGGGATCAGTTGCACGGTGGTTCAGTTGTACGGTGGTTAGGCTGCACGGTGGTTCAGTTGTAGTGGTTCAGTTGTGTGGCGGTTCAGTTGCACGGTGGTTCAGTCACAGTGGTTCAGTTGCTTGGGGTTCAGTTACACGGTGGTTCAGCAGCAATGGCACCCCCATGAACAGCTAAGGGTTATTAGGCTAAAACTTCCTGGGGCTGTTGCTGGGAACGTTGAGTTAAATCAACAGCCACTATAAGCATCAAAGTTGTCCCAAGGGTATATCTGCAATACCAAAAGAAAGGCAAAGTTTATTAAGTTGAAAATTTCAGTGCATTTTGAAGGGGCTGTTTAACTAAATAAAAGGATACTGTGTGCATCCAGGCTATCAAAAGGGCGAATCTGCAATATCTTACAAATGGCTGAGGATATCAAGCTGAAACTTTGAAAATCAAGTATTTTGCAGTAGGCATCAAGACATGGCTCTTTGTAGAAAAAAGCCAAGACAGATAGTCCGAGTAATTAAGAGGCAAATATCTTTAAATGGCACGGGTAAATGATGGGAGTAAGTATGACTCTCTTATTGGACAAGTACTTGTGTGTTAGTTTTTGGAAAGGCAAGCCTGCCTAGCAGGGGCGCCCTGAGGCTCATTTAATTGGGGCACGATCTTCATAAATTTTTACCGAATCGTTACCTGATTTATGCCGAATTTTTCTGCAGAAATCATGAATTTTGCTGAATTTCAGCCGATTTTGCAAAATTTCGGCCGAAATTCTCGCCTTCGGAAAAATTTATACCTATTTTCGAAAATTGGGGGGGGGGCGGAGCGCAGCTTTACTAAGTAAAGAACGATGTTGGCGCAAGATATTCTTTTTTTTTATTTTTTTTTTGTTTCTTGGTTTTAGACCACGGCACTTCGTATCGAAGAAGTTGTCGTAGAAACTAGGAAAAGGGCTCATTCGATTGTAAATTGGAAGGACTTGTGCCCTTTTTAATAGTCAAAAGTGATTGGAAGGCAACTAGCACCCCTTCCACGTCCACCATTTCACCAAACACATCCAAACAAATTTTTGAGATAGCCATTTTGTTCAACGTAGTTGAAAGATTAGGAATTATGTATTTGAGGATGACTCTCCCCACAGTCCTCAGGGCAAGGGTTGTACTTTATGCAGTGGGGACACATAAGTTTTTATTGAATGCGTTGTCTTAGAAACTTCAAAAAGGGTTCATTCAATTGGAAATTCAAAGGGCTAGTGCTCCTTTTAATAGTCGAAAGTAATTGGAGGGCAAGTAATCTCCCTTCTCACGCCCACCATTTCCCAAAACCCATCCAAACAAAATTTTGAGAAAGCCATTTTGTCCAACTTAGTTAAAAGTTCTGGAGATTAGGTCATTGAGGAAGACAAACCCCCCAAGCCCTCAAGGCGAGGGTTGCAAGGTACACCCTGGGGGGCATATAAGGTTTTTTATAGAAAATGTTGTAGCAAAAACTTCAAAAAGTGCTCATTCAATTGAAAACTGAAAAGGCTAGTGCCTTTTTTAATAGTTAAAAGTGATTGGAGGGCGACTAACCCTCCTCTCACGCCCACCATTTCCCAAACACATGCATTAAAGATTTTCAGATATCCATTTTGTTCAATGCAGTTGACAGTTTTGGAATATAGGTTTTTGAGGATGATAGGCCCTTAGGGCCCTCAGGGAAAGGGTTGTAAGTTATGCCCTTGGGGCATATAAGGTTTTTTATAAAAAGCGTTGTTGTAGAAACTTCAGAAAGGGCTCATTTTATTGGAAATAGAAAGGGCTATAATTTGTGCTTTACTGAAAAAATTCTTTTAAATCTTATCACTTTTATAACTTTAAGAAATAAAAAATTAATTAAGATTTTAAGGAATTAATATCAGCATATGTATATTAAACTGACAATGCACATTTTTTTTCAGTAAATTCATTTGAATTTTTTTTTCAGGACATTGCGCATTTTATTCATGCTTGTAGAAGGCATTGGATTTAGAACCCTAATCATATTAATTTCTGCTCGTTTTGAGTTTGACTCTGTTATGCATTTTAATTTCTGTTTGTTTTGGGTTTCATTTATTTTTTAATATTGATTTAAGATAGTTGTATGCTTGGTAGATAATTTGATTTTATTTTTGGTTTACTTTTTTTGAAAAACTTATTTTTTGGAAAAAGTTTTTTAATTAATATAGAAAAAGATTGTCGCAATGGGAGGGCCACTAATGCTCCCTCCCTGCTAGCGCCAATAAAAAAAATCGACCAAAAACGTTCCCAGAAATCAAGAATGATTGGATATCTATTTGTACCCCCTCCCCCCTCCCAAAACTCACTCAATATTAAACAGTTCATGGTAACGAACTGTAAGTGGTAAAGACCTGGCTCTTTGGAATTTTGATATCAATAGATATATCAAAAGAATTGGATTATTATTCTGATTTCAAATATATAGTTTAGTCTTACCCATCAAAAGTTACGAGCCTGAAAAAAATTTCCTTATGTTGGAAACAGAGGGATCCATCAGATTCAGCGTATCAGAAAGCCCTACTGTACATGGGTCAAGCTCCTTATCTGCAAAAATGTGGAATTTTGTATTTTTTGCTAGAAGAAAGGTCACTGATGCGTGTTCATTTTTTTTTGTTTTTTTGTTTTTTCAGGAATGATCGTATCGATACATTTGTTCTAGAATATTGCAAGACGGCCCATTTGAACAGAAACTAATAGTTCTAGTCCCCTTTTTAAGTGACCAAAAAAATTAGAGGTCAACTAGGGCCCCTCCTACACTCATTTCTTTCCAAAGTCACCCGATAAAAATTTTGAGATAACCCTTTTGTTTAGCATAGTCGAAAATCTAATAACTATGTCTTTGAGGATGACTTAATCCCTCATAGTGCCCAGGGGAAGGGCTGCAAGTTATGAGCTTTGCCCATTGTTTACATATGGTATTGGTTATTCGGAAGTATATAGGCGTATTCAGGAGGGATTTTTCATGGTGGTAGGGGGTCAGGGGAGGGGTTACGTGGGAGGATCTTTCCATGAAGGATGTTTTCATGGGGAAGGAACATTTCTATGAAGGGGGCGCCAAAAACCCCGCATTATTTAAAAACAATCAGAAATTAAATAAAAAGCAAGTTTTTTTAGCTGAAAGTAAGGAGCAACATTAGAACTTAAAACGAACAGAGATTATTACGTATTTGAGGAGGTTCACCCACTAGTCAATACCTTGCTCTTAAATCCAAAGTTTTTTGTTACTTTCAAAAGAGCTATCTATTCTAATTAAACTGCCTTTGTGATTCAGGGGTCATTCTTAAAGAATTAGAACAAAACTCGAACTTTAGCGTAAGGAGCAAGGTATTGACTAGGGGGCAAATCCCCTCATATACGTAATAATCTCCGTTCGTTTTAATTTTTAATGTTGCTCCTTACTTTCAGTTGAAAAAAACTTTTTTTTTATTTAATCTATATGAAGGCTCAATGAGAGCTTGAATACTTGGATATTAAAATTCACTCTTTGAAGCATCTACCCTTCCCTTACCCCCACCTACAAAATGGCCCACTAATCTTGCTTCATAATAGCTGATGCATACTCACACATCATTGCATAAGGTTTTATGAAATATGAAACAAATCTGTTAAGTTGCAAAAAGCTTTGAAATGAATATCAGAAGCATTTTCTGCAATAAGAAGAGACATCACCCTGTAGCACCCTTATTCAGGCTTAAACCTGAATAAGGGCTTAATCAGAAAAAGTGGTCTAAATAAAGTGAGACGGGAGATTAATGCCTCCCCCCCCCCATATCCTATTATATATTTCTCTGAAGGTTCATGGAGAGTAAGGCAAGTTTGATGTTGAAATGCACTTTTTTAGGCATCTGCCCACCACCTCACCTAGACAATGGCCCACTGTCTCTCCTTAATAACAGGTGATGTGCAATTATACACCACTAAACATGATTTTATGAATAATTAAGGGAAACAACACAGTCAAATCAAGCATTAAGATACATGTCCATTTTGAGAAATGTACTTGCCTTAAGAAACGCACTTGCTTCTCAGCAAGTGAGAGCCTACCCCTGCAAAGGGTCCGAGAAACCGGCAGAAAAGTACCAGCATGCCATAGTTGACTCTATCCCAAGCTATATCCCATTGAAGCACATCCAGGTGCCCAGCAAAGACATACCTTGGTTCAACATCCACAGCAAAAATGCTCACTGAGCAAAACAAAAAATATCCAGGTAGGCTAATGGCTGCTCACAAAGAGCAAAAAGGACCGACTTTATTTCATAAAAGCACATAAAGATGCAGTTCACACGATTCCGCAATCCAGGGGTTCAGTAAAGGGAGAATTTCACTACTAAGATGCTTCTTCTAAAAGCTGGTGGAGAATTGCCAAAGAGGCTTTGCTGTCATCTCAGGGAACTTCAGTTCTTTCCCTAAAAATCAACAACAGGACAATCATGTAAGATCTACAGGCAAAGACAGAAGCTCTTACTAAGGCCCTTGCTAAATTCTCCAATCTGGATGATGACAGTAAAGAAGTTTAGAATTTCTCTTATCAAACCAACACTTTCCTTGATTGTGTGAACTAGACTATTCCACTCCTTAAGTCCTTTGCATTCTGCAGCGTCTTGGCATGACCAAATCCATGGTTCCTGGCAGTATACCTAGAGTTGTCTTGAAGTCCTGCACTGCCGAATTAGCTGGATATTTTTCATTAATTTTCTGGCTGTATATTTGCTCTGGGACCTTTCTGC
Source organism: Artemia sp. Qi Xiang Cuo (assembly GCF_049724085.1). Taxonomy (NCBI): domain Eukaryota; kingdom Metazoa; phylum Arthropoda; class Branchiopoda; order Anostraca; family Artemiidae; genus Artemia; species Artemia sp. Qi Xiang Cuo. The sequence continues at coordinate 94,570,547 of NC_142796.1, forward strand.
ACACATGGAAATCTGCCCATGTCATTTGCCTAAACCAGATGGTGATCCAGCAAGCATGAGCTCATATAAGCCCATTAGCCTCCTCTCCTGCATTGGGAAAGTTTACGAAAGTTTTTCCAATAATACACTTTATCAGTACCTTGAGTCAAATGACCTTTTATGAAACCATCATTATGGATTCTGCCGGAAACATTAAAAACTTGACTGCCGTGGTCCAGCACCAAGAGTGAATCGAATTTCTAGCGAAAAGATACAACACCGGGCTATTGTCATTTGACATCACTAAAGTTTTTGACACAGTATGGCAGTGTGCCTACTAAAGAAGCTTTACACGTGTCTGTGGATATCTGTTAACAATGATTGAGAGCTTTCTTTCTGATCATTCATTGTCGGTTGTTCTTGATGGGTTTACCTCCTGCAGATAACCAATAAGGGCAGGCATATCCTAGGATAGTATCTTCGAACCTATGCTTTTTGTTCTCTGCAAAGATTACATGGGAGAAAACCTTGCAATCTATCTCCATCACTGTGCCAACAACACCATAATACACGTAGCCACCCGAAAACATGAAGACCCAAGCCTCTCTGCCCAAACGGATGGATCTTTAGGAAATTGAAAAGAGGTCTGAGGAATGGATGGTCAATTTCACTGCATTGAAAACAAAGGAGCTGCTGATCTCACAATCAGAAGTGCTAAGCATAAGCCCAAGTTCATCTTTATAAATGAATCTAAAAAGGGAGTTGACGAGCTTTATCTCTTTAAATCCACTTCTCCACAAATCTCTCTTGGAAAAACGACCTCAATTGGATTAGATCCTCCTGTGTAAGAAAGCTGTGGGCCATTTTTGCTGCAAAAATCTTCTACCACCTAACTGAGCATCCCAGTTTACAGGCCTTGCATCAGACCCATTGCTAAGTATGGATGCATACTGTATGCTAGTGTTCTGAAAACGTTGTTTGCTCAACAATCCAGAATACGGCAGGTTCAGTAATTCCTTATTTCTCTCTCCAATCTGTTAGTCCAAGGTTTGATGTAGTATTGATGGCTGTTTCATACAAGTACACAAATTTACCTCCAACTTTAGACCTGCCTTGTATTGTCCTCCCCCCCCCCCATTGTACAACCAACAAGACAGACACAGAGGCACATAACTCAGTCCAATTACTTAAGGTTGAGATAACAAGAACCGAGCATTAAAGAACAGCTTCATTATGCATTACATTTTTATTTAGAACAATCTTCCTGGGGATATTATCCCAAAAAGTTTATCTGTCAAGTCCTCAAAAATAAGATTCAATAGTCATCAAAAACCTTGTGATGGTGTGATGTAAAAAACTAGCAGCGAATTCGATATTTAAACATGCCTGTCCTATGAATTTAGGAATATAAGACAAAATATCATGTATGGACTACCTGACTTTTCAGGAACAAATGGGCCACCGTGCAGCATTACTTCCTCTGCAACTGAGAATTTCAATAGAAATATTTTGAAACTTTTAAATTGATTGGCTATCTCAGAATTTTCAATCAATAGCAAATTGGTCCTCATTAGGGCAAAATCATACTTAGGTGCCATACAATGGCAGAAAACACCACTTTCCCATGACAAACTCTTTTGGCTACTTAAAGAGCACTAGAACATTTACTTTACATTTGAATGACACCTCTCTCAATCTTCTATGACCAACACTTTAATATAACTACCCTTGGAAAAAAACAAAAAACAATTGAACATGCATCTGTAATCTTTCTTCTGGGAAAAAAATACGAAATTCCACATTTTTGTAGATAGTAGCCTGAAACTCTACATAAAGGTCCCCCGATATGCTGAATGTAATGGTATGATTTCAATTCAGATTGTTTTACTTTTTGGGGGTGTTTCCCCCTTTTTTCGAAAATAAGGCAAACTTTTCTGAGACTTGTTGTAGCTGTTGATGGGCATTGAGCAGCACTACAATCCATGAATTTCATATACTTGAATCAGCATAAAAAGTCAATTCTGTTGATGTATTAAATGTTATCAACATTTCTATTTTTAAGAGTTTTGTTTTTTATTGGCCCATTCTGCTTCTTATTTACAATTTGTTACCACAAACTGCTTGAAAACTAAAAAAAGCTTTAAAAAAATATTTCTTCTATTAACCAATAAGAAAAACTTTGTCAGAAAAAACAAACAAAGATTAATAAAAAATTCCCATAAAAGAGGTTTTCAATGAAATATAGAGCTACATTAAACCTAATGGGAATTACGTGGGACTATAACGCGGGAAAATAGTAGCATTTTCTTCTTCCTGGATGGGATGAATTTTTTAAACTAGGAGGGGAGGGTACCCTCCCAGTTTTGTTTGCCCCTAATCCCCCTAGATTCAAAAAACACACGTTCCTGTGGGGTATTTTATTGAGATACCTTTTTCATGGGTATTTAAATCGCAAAATTAAAGAAAACGATAAGTTTGCAACCCCCCATAGATATGTAAAAATACATAATACCCTCCCCCCCCCAAAAAAAAAAAAAAAACTTTAATGAATTGAAGTAATTTATGCAATTATCTTTTGGAGTCTGTGATCAGTTCTAAAATTCTCAAAAAAAGACTGCTAATGTTCTCATACCCGCAACTCTAGCCAGTCTTTCATGGATTAGACCACGCGATTTATTCTTGACCTATTGAAATTTCTTACGCAGATGAACAAATAAACCCTAATTGATTAAAAACTAAAATGAATAACCAAGACAAACTTAAAACAGAAATAAATTACTAAAACAGAAGCAGGGCTACTTTTGTACTTCTGACCTGATTCCCAGGAACTTGATGTACATTGTAAAGTAACAATTTCATTACTGGTATTGTCTTTACTTAATATAGGCCTATACCTTAGAGCTATATCTGAGACTATTAGGAGGGGAAGGGGCACTGCCAGAAAAGTAAATATTATGTTTGAAAGAGCATCAAATAAGGAACCAACCAGTATTACTCTTTTTTATAATGTTTTCTTCATAGTTGTCATAAATGTACAGTGTTGCCCTTGAAACACCCCAGGTTGTAATTTAGGCTCTGAATTCACTCCTTAAAGTTTCATAAGGGTAAAACCCCTAGTATATGGACAATGCCCAAGGCTGTATCCATGGGGGATTAGGGGGTTTGAACCCTCATCCATGATTCTTGTCAGTAGAAAGGCCTCAGGAGGTCCGACGAGAACACCAAATATGGGCATAGAGTCATTAGGGAGAACACGTGGTTAATGGGGTCAATGACCTAAATTTCCAAGGTCGATGTTGTTGTTGTTGTAAGTGCACGTTCTCAGCGAATGTCAAGGTAACACGTGGTTAATGGGGTCAATGACCTAAAGTCAGTCATTAATCAAATTGTCTCCGGGCAAAGTTTAATGTCTGACAGGTACTGTCAATCATTAATCAAATTGTTTCCAGGCGAAGTTTAATAATGTCTGACAGGTGATGTCAAGATTGATTGATATGTCACGAAAGGGGAATTAATTTGTTGTTTCTAAGGGGAATTATTGATTCAAGAAAGGGGAATTAATTTTATGTTTCAAAGGGGAATTATTGATTCACGAAAGGGGAATTAATTGTTGTTTCTAAGGGGAATTATTGATTCAAGAAAGGGAAATTAATTTGATGTTTCTAAGGGGAAGGTGGGGAAGAGATATATTGATTACGTAATCGAAGGGAGAGAATTCCCGAGAAATTGATTACATAATCGGTAGAACCCTATAAGGAGCTCGTGACGGGAATCCATTTATGGGCATAGAATGATGTAATCAACTATGACAAATGGATTTCTGAGAAATTGATTACATAATCGGTAGAACCCTCTAAGGAGCTCGTGACGGGAATACATTTCTGGGCATACAATGACGTAATCAACTATGACAAATGGATTTCGGAGAAAATGATTACATAATCGGTAGAACCCTATCAGAAGGTCATGACGGGAATCCATTTATGGGCATAGAATGAAGTAATCAACTAGGACAAATGGATTTCTGAGAAATTGATTACATAATCGGTAGAACCCTATCAGAAGGTCATGACGGGAATTCATTTATGGGCATAGAATGACGTAATCGACTAAGACAAATGGATTTCTGAGAAATTGATTACATAATCGGTAGAACCCTATCAGGAGGTCGTGACGGGAGTCCATTTATGGGCATAGAATGACGTAATCAACTAGGACAAATGGATTTCTGAGAAATTGATTACATAATCGGTAGAACATGACGGGAATTCATTTATGGGCATAGAATGACGTAATCGACTAAGACGAGAAAGCTCTTTTCATACGGTCCCTCCCAAACTCATTTGACAACTTGAATTACTTATCTTTTTCAACCACAACTATACTTTACAGCTTTTTGGATACCTTAACGCCAAGAAATACTTTTCAAAGACCATTTCGGAGATAGTTATTTATTTAATTCTTCTTCTAAACCCATTTTCCAACTTGAAGTACTTATCTTTTTCATACACAAATATACTTTACAGATTTTTGGATACCTCAACACCAAGAAATACCTTTGAAAGACCGTTTCAGAGCAAGTTACGTTCTTAATGTCCCTTCTAAACCCATTTTTCAACTTGAAGAACTTATCTTTTTTACCCAAAACTATACTTTCCAGCTTTTTGGATACCTCAACACCAAGAAATACTTTTCAAAGACCATTTCAGAGCAAGTTACTTTCTTAATGTCCCGCCTAAACCCATTTTCCAACTTGAAGTACTTATCTTTTTCACTCACAACTATACTTTACAGATTTTTCGATACCTCAACACCAAGAAATACTTTCCGAAGACAATTTCAGAGCTTGTTACTTTCTTAATGTCCCTCCTAAACCCTTTTTCCAACTTGAAGTACTTATCGTTTTCACCAAAAACTATACTTTGCAGCTTTTTGGATAGCTCAACACCAAGAAATACCTTTCAAAGACCATTTCCGAGCAAGTTACTTTCTTAATATCCCTCCTAAACCCATTTTCCAACTTGAAGTACTTATCTTTTTCACTCACAACTATACTTTACAGCTTTTTGGATACCTCAACACCAAGAAATACTTTTCAAAGACCATTTCAGAGCAAGTTACTTTCTGAATGTTCCTCCTAAACCCTTTTTCCAACTTGAAGTACTTATCTTTTTCACCCACAACTATACTTTACAGCTTTTTGGATACCTCAACACCAAGAAATACCTTTCAAAAGGCATTTCAGAGCAAGTTACTTTCTTAATGTCCCTCTTAAACACATTTTCCAACTTGAAGTACTTATCTTTTTCATCCACAACTATACTTTACAGCTTTTTGGATACCTCAACACCAAGAAATACCTTTCAAAGACCATTTCAGAGCAAGTTACTTTCTTAATGTCCCTCCTAAACCCATTTTGCAACTTGAAGTACTTATCTTTTTCACCCACAACTATACTTTACAGCTTTTTGAGTGTCCCAACACCAAGAAATGCTTTTCAAAGACCATTTCAGAGCAAGTTACTTTCTTAATGTTCCTCCTAAACCCATTTTACAACTTGAAGTACTTATCTTTTTTACCCAAAATTATAATTTACAGCTTTTTGGATTCCCCAACACCAAGAAATTCTTTTCATAGACCATTTCAGAGAAAATTACTTTCTTAATGTCCCTCCTAAATCCATTTTCCAACTTGAAGTACTTATCTTTTTCACCCACAACTATACTTTACAGCTTTTTGAATGCTGCAACACCAAGCAATACTTTTCAAAGGCATTTCAGAACAAGTTCTTTTCTTAATATGCTTCTTAAACCAATTTTACAAATTCTAAATTTTTCCATAGTAGATAGAAAAAGCTATATCATAGCTGTGAATATTTTTCCTCAGTGATAACACTTTTTCTGTTCGAACTAGCAAGTTTTCTATCAAAGATACCAAATTTTTTCTTAGAAGTAACATTTTTGATTGTGATAACAACTTTTATGTCAGAAGTAGCAAGTTTTGCTTAACACTAACAAAACTTCTCATCAAAGTAATGATATTTTACCTTAATACTAACATACTTTTACTGAACAAACAAAAATTTCTCTCAGAAATTATATTTTTCATCACTGATAACACTATTTCTGTTCGAACTAGCAAGTTTTCTACCAAAGATACCAAATATTTTCGTAGAAGTAACATTTTTTTATTGTGATAACTTTTCTGTCAGAAGTAGCAAGTTTTGCTTAACACTAACAAACATTCTCATCAAAGTAATGATATTTTACCCTAATACTAACATACTTTTACTGAACCACACAAATTTCTCTTGGAAATAATATTTTTCCTCACTGATAACACTTTTTCTGTTCGAACTAGCAAGTTTTCAACCAAAGATACCAAATTTTTTCCTAGAAGTAACATTTTTTGGTTGTGATAACAACTTTTCTATCATAAGTAGCAAGTTTTGCTTAACACTAACAAACCTTCTCATCAAAGTAATGATATTTTACTTTAATACTAACATACTTTTACTGAACACACGCAAATTTCTCTTAGAAATAATATTTTTCCTCAGTGATAACACTTTTTTCTGTTCGAACTAGCAAATTTTCTACCAAAGATACCGAATTTTTTCTTAGAAGTAACATTTTTGATTGTGATAACAACTTTTCTGTCAGAAGTAGCAAGTTTTGCTTAACACTAACAAACCTTCTCATCAAAGTAATGTTATTTTACCTTAATACTAACATGCTTTAACTGAACAAACAAAAATTTCTCTTAGAAATAATATTTTTCATCACTGATAACACTTTTTCTGATTGAACTAGCAAGTTTTCTACCAAAGATATCAAATTTTTTCATAGAAGTAACATTTTTGATTGTGGTAACAACTTTTCTGTCAGAAGTAACAAGTTTTGCTTAACACTAACAAACATTCTCATCAAAGTAATGATATTTTACCTTAATACTAACATACTTTTACTGAACACACAGAAATTTCTCATAGAAATAATATTTTTCGTCAGTGATAACACTTTTTCTGTTCGAACTAGCAAGTTTTCTACCAAAGATACCAAATTTTTTCGTAGACGTAACATTTTTTGATTGTGATAACAACTTTTCTGTCAGAAGTAGCAATTTTTGCTTAACAATAACAAACCTTCTCATCAAAGTAATGATATTTTACCTTAATACTAACATACTTTTACTGAACACACACAAATTTCTCTTAGAAATAATATTTTTCTTCACTGATAACACTTTTTCTGTTCGAACTAGCAAGTTTTCTAGCAAAGATACTAAATTTTTTCTTAGAAGTAACATTTGTTGATTGTGATAACAACTTTTCTGTCAGAAGTTGCAAGTTTTGTTTAACACTAACAAACATTCTCATCAAAGTAACAACATTTTACCCTAATACTAACATACTTTTACTGAACACACGCAAATTTCTCTTAGAAATAATATTTTTCATCAATGATAACACTTTCTGTTCGAACTAGCAAGTTTTCTAGCAAAGATACCAAATTTTATCACAGAAGTAACATTTTTTGATTGTGATAACAACTTTTCTGTCTGAAGTAGCAAGTTTTGCTTAACACTAACAAACCTTCTCATCAAAGTAACGATATTTTACTTTAATACTAACATACTTTTACTGAACAAACAAAAAATTTTCTTAGAAATAATATTTTTCATCACTGATAACACTTTTTCTGTTCGAACTAGCAAGTTTTCTACCATAGATACCAAATATTTTCATAGAAGTAACATTTTTGATTGTGATAACAACTTTTCTGTCAGAAGTAGCAAGTTTTGCTTAACACTAACAAACATTCTCATCAAAGTAATGATATTTTACCCTAATACTAACATACTTTTACTGAACAAACAGAAATTTCTCTTGGAAATAATATTTTTCCTCACTGATAACACTTTTTCTGTTCGAACTAGCAAGTTTTCTACCAAAGATAGCAAATTTTTTCGTAGACGTACCATTTTTGATTGTGATAACAACTTTTCTGTCAGAAGTAGCAAATTTTGCTTAACACTAACAAACATTCTCATCAAAATAATGATATTTTACCTTAATACTAACATACTTTTACTGAACACACAAATTTCTCTTAGAAATAACATTTTTCGTCAGTGATAACACTTTTTCTGTTCAAACTAGCAAGTTTTCTAGCAAAGATACCAAATTTTTTCTTAGAACTAATATTTTTGATTGTGATAACAACTTTTCTGTCAGAAGTAGCAAGTTTTGCTTAACACTAACAAATATTCTCATCAAAGTAATGATATTTTACCTTAATACTAACATACTTTTACTGAACACACACAAATTTCTCTTAGAAATAATATTTTTCGTCAGTGATAACACTTTTTCTGTTTGAACTAGCAACTTTTCTACCAAAGATACCAAATTTTTTCGTAGAAGTAACATTTTTTGATTGTGATAACAACTTTTCTGTCAGAAGAAGAAAGTTTTGCTTAACACTAACAAACCTTCTCATCAAAGTAACAATATTTTACCTTAATACTAACATACTTTTACTGAACACGCAGACAAAGTTCTCTTAGAAATAATATTTTTCATTTCTATGTCTGAATCTATTTGCAGACATGTCTGGGTTAGGTTAGGTTAGCTAAGTTAGGTTAGGTTAGCTAAGTTAGGTTAGGTTAGCTAGTAAACATTTCTCCATGTTTAAGTTAGGTTAGGTTAGGTTTACTTTTCATGAGAGCTCATGATAAGCTAACCTAGCCTAACTAAAGCATGGTACAAAGTCGACATGGGGGGATTTTCCGGCGAGTATGGTTAGGTTAGGTTAGGCTATATCAAGTTAGGTTAGGTTAAGTTAGGTTAGGTTAGCCTACGTAAGCGCGCGTACGTAGGCTAACCTAACCCAACCTAACTTAACCTAACCTAACTTGATCTAGCCTAACCTAACCGAACCACACTCGCCGGAAAATCCACCCATGTCGACTTTGTACCATGCTTTAGTTAGACTAGGTTAGCTTATCATGAGCGCTCATGATAAGTTAACCTAACCTGACTTAAACATGGAGAAATGTTTACTAGCTAACCTAACCTAACTTAGCTAACCTAACTTAGCTAACCTAACCCAGACATGTATGCAAATAGATTCAAACATAGAAATGAAAAATATTATTTCTAAGAGAACTTTGTGTGCGTATTCAGTAAAAGTATGTTAGTATTAAGGTAAAATGTCATTACTTTGATGAGAAGGTTTGTTAGTGTTAAGCAAAACTTGCTACTTCTGAGAGATAAGTTGTGAAATTCAAATTAATTTATTTAGCATAAAAATAATACAAACAAATTTACAGCGGCCATCTTCAAAAACCCGAAGGTTTGTTTACGATAAGTTATCACAATAAAAAACTTTTACCTCTACGAAAAAATTTGGTATCATTGGTAGAAAATTTGCTAGTTCGAACAGAAAAAGTGTTATCACTGACGAAAAATATTATTTCTAAGAGAAATGTGTGTGTGTTCAGAAAAAGTATGCTAGTATTAAGGTAAAATATCATTACTTTGATGAAAATGTTTGTTAGTGTTAATATAAAACTTGCTACTTCTGACAGAAAAGTTGTTATCACAATCAAAAATATTACTTCTAAGAAAAAATTTGGTATCTTTGCTAGAAAACTTGCTAGTTCGAACAGAAAAAGTGTTATCACTGACGAAAAATGTTATTTCTAAGAGAAATTTGTGTGTGTTCAGTAAAATTATGTTAGTATTAAGGTAAAATATCGTTACTTTGATGAGAAGGTTTGTTAGTGTTAAGCAAAACTTGCTACTTCTGACAGAAAAGTTGTTATCACAATCAAAAAATGGTACGTCTACGAAAAAATTTGCTATCTTTGGTAGAAAACTTGCTAGTTCGAACAGAAAAAGTGTTATCAGTGAGGAAAAATATTATTTCCAAGAGAAATTCCTGTTTGTTCAGTAAAAGTATGTTAGTATTAGGGTAAAATATCATTACTTTGATGAGAATGTTTGTTAGTGTTAAGCAAAACTTGCTACTTCTGACAGAAAAGTTGTTATCACAATCAAAAATGTTACTTCTATGAAAATATTTGGTATCTATGGTAGAAAACTTGCTAGTTCGAACAGAAAAAGTGTTATCAGTGATGAAAAATATTATTTCTAAGAAAATTTTTTGTTTGTTCAGTAAAAGTATGTTAGTATTAAAGTAAAATATCGTTACTTTGATGAGAATGTTTGTTAGTGTTAAGCAAAACTTGCTACTTCAGACAGAAAAGTTGTTATCACAATCAAAAAATGTTACTTCTGTGATAAAATTTGGTATCTTTGCTAGAAAACTTGCTAGTTCGAACAGAAAAAGTGTTATCATTGATGAAAAATATTATTTCTAAGAGAAATTTGCGTGTGTTCAGTAAAAGTATGTTAGTATTAGGGTAAAATGTTGTTACTTTGATGAGAATGTTTGTTAGTGTTAAGCAAAACTTGCTACTTCTGACAGAAAAGTTGTTATCACAATCAAAAAATGTTACTTCTAAGAAAAAATTTTGTATCTTTGCTAGAAAACTTGCTAGTTCGAACAGAAAAAGTGTTATCACTGACGAAAAATATTATTTCTAAGAGAAATTTGCGTGTGTTCAGTAAAAGTATTTTAGTATTAAGGTAAAATATCATTACTTTATGAGAATGTTTGTTAGTGTTAAGCAAAACTTGCTACTTCTGACAGAAAAGTTGTTATCACAATCCAAAAATGGTACGTCTAAGAAAAAATTTGGTATCTTTGTTAGAAAACTTGCTAGTTCGAACAGAAAAAGTGTTATCACTGACTAAAAATTTTATTTCTATGAGAAATTTATGTGTGTTCAGTAAAAGTATGTTAGTATTAAGGTAAAATATCATTACTTTGATGAGAATGTTTGTTAGTGTTAAGCAAAACTTGTTACTTCTGACAGAAAAGTTGTTATCACAATCAAAAATGTTACTTCTATGAAAAAATTTGGTATCTTTGGTAGAAAACTTGCTAGTTCGATCAGAAAAAGTGTTATCAGGGATGAAAAATATTATTTCTAAGATAAATTTTTGTTTGTTCAGTAAAAGTATGTTAGTATTAAGGTAAAATAACATTACTTTGATGAGAAGGTTTGTTAGTGTTAAGCAAAACTTGCTACTTCTGACAGAAAAGTTGTTATCACAATCAAAAATGTTACTTCTAAGAAAAAATTTGGTATCTTTGGTAGAAAACTTGCTAGTTCGAACAGAAAAAGTGTTATCACTGAGGAAAAGTATTATTTCTAAGAGAAATTTGTGTGTGTGTTCAGTAAAAGTATGTTAGTATTAAAGTAAAATATCATTACTTTGATGAGAAGGTTTGTTAGTGTTAAGCAAAACTTGCTACTTCTGAGAGAAAAGTTGTTATCACAATCAAAAAATGTTACTTCTAGGAAAAAATTTGGTATCTTTGGTTGAAAACTTGCTAGTTCGAAAAGAAAAAGTGTTATCAGTGAGGAAAAATATTATTTCCAAGAGAAATTTGTGTGTGTTCAGTAAAAGTATGTTAGTATTAGGGGAAAATATTATTACTTTGATGAGAATGTTTGTTAGTGTTAGGCAAAACTTGCTACTTCTGACAGAAAAGTTGTTATCACAATCAAAAAAAGTTACTTCTATGAAAATATTTGGTATCTTTGGTAGAAAACTTGCTAGTTTGAACAGAAAAGTGTTATCAGTGATGAAAAATATTATTTCTGAGAGCAATTTTTGTTTGTTCAGTAAAATTATGTTAGTATTAAGGTGAAATATCATTACTTTGATGAGAAGTTTCGTTAGTGTTAAGCGAAACTTGCTACTTCTGACAGAAAAGTTGTTATCACAATCAAAAATGTTACTTCTAAGAAAAAATTTGGTATCTTTGATAGAAAACTTCCTATTTCGAACAGAAAAAGTGTTATCATTGAGGAAAAATATTGACAGCTATGATATAGCTTTTTCTATCTACTATGGAAAAATTTAGAATTTGTAAAACTGGTTTAAGAAGCATATTAAGAAAAGAACTTGTTCTGAAATGCCTTTGAAAAGTATTGCTTGGTGTTGGAGCATTCAAAAAGCTGTAAAGTATAGTTGTGGGTGAAAAAGATAAGTACTTCAAGTTGGAAAATGGGTTTAGGAGGGACATTAAGAAAGTACTTTGCTCTGAAAAGGTCTTTGAAAAGTATGTCTTGGTGCTGAGGTATCCAAAAAGCTGTAAAGTATAGTTGTGGGTGAAAAAGATAAGTACTTCAAGTTGGAAAATGGGTTTAGGAGGGACATTAAGGAAGTAACTTGCTCTGAAATTGTCTTTGAAAAGTATTTCTTGGTGTTGAGGTATCCAAAAATCTATAAAGTATAGTTGTGAGTGAAAAAGATAAGTACTTCAAGTTGGAAAATGGGTTTAGGAGGGACATTAAGAAAGTAACTTGCTCTGAAATGGTTATTGAAAAGTATTTCTTGGTGTTGAGGTATCCAAAAAGCAGTACAGTATAGTTGTGGGTGAAAAAGATAAGTACTTCAAGTTGGAAAATGGGCTTAGGAGGAACATTAAGAAAGGAACTTGCTCTGAAATGGTCTTTGAAAAGTATTTCTTGGTGTTGGGACACTCAAAAATCTGTAAAGTATAGTTTTGGGTGAAAAAGATAAGTACTTCAAGTTGCAAAATGGTTTTAGGAGGGACATTAAGAAAGTAACTTGCTCTGAAATGGTCTTTGAAAGGTATTTCTTGGAGTTGACGTATTCAAAAAGCTGTAAAGTATAGTTGTGGATGAAAAAGATAAGTACTTCAAGTTGCAAAATGGGTTTAAGAGGGACATTAAGAAAGTAACTTGCTCTGAAATGACTTTTGAAAGGTATTTCTTGGTGTTGAGGTATCCAAAAAGCTGTAAAGAATATTTGTGAGTGAAAAAGATAAGTACTTCAAGTTGCAAAATTGGTTTAGGAGGAACATTAAGAAAGTAATTTGCTCTGAAATGGTCTTTGAAAAGTATTTCTTGGTGTTGAGGTATCCAAAAAGCTGTAAAGTATAGTTGTGTGTGAAAAAGATAAGTACTTCAAGTTGGAAAATGGGTTTAGGAGGGATATTAAGAATGTAACTTGCTCGGAAATGGTCTTTGAAAAGTATTTCTTGGTGTTGAGGTATCCAAAAAGCTGTAAAGTATAGTTTTGGGTGAAAAAGATAAGTCCTTCAAGTTGGAAAATGGGTTTAGGAGGGACATTAGGAAAGTAACTTGCTCTGAAACTGACTAGGACAATTAGGAATGTTTGGTTATGTATCCAAAAAGCTTTAAAGGAGCGTTGTGGGTTAAAAATATAAGTCCTTCAAGTTGGAAAATGGTTTTAGGATAGATCTTATGAATGTTACGTGCTCTCAAAAGGTTTATTACATGTATATCGGTGTTCCGGTGTCACCAAAAACCTTTAATCTATGGTTTAGGATGAAAAACATAAGTATTTCATGTTGTAAAATAGGATTAGGAGGGACATTAAGAAAGTAACTTGCTCTGAAATTGTGTTTGTAAATTATTTCTTTGTGTTGAGGTATCCAAAAAGCTGTAAAGTATAGTTGTGGGTGAAAAAGATAAGTACTTCAAGTTGAAAAATGGGTTTATGACGGACATTAAGAAAGTAACTTGCTCTGAAATGGTCTTTGAAAGTATTTCTTTGTGTTGAGGTATCCAAAAAGCTGTAAAGTATAGTTTTGGGTGAAAAAGATAAGTACTTCAAGTTGGAAAATGGGTTTAGGATGGACATTGAGAATGTAACTTGCTCTGAAATGGTCTTTGAAAAGTATTTTCTTGGTGTTGAGGTATCCAAAAAGCTGTAAAGTATAGTTGTGGGTGAAAGAGATAAGTACTTCAAGTTGCAAAATGGGTTTAGGAGGGACATTAAGAAAGTAACTTGCTCTGAAATGGTTTTTGAAAGGTATTTCTTGGTGTTGAGGTATCCAAAAAGCTGTAAAGTATAGTTGTGGATGAAAAAGATAAGTACTTCAAGTTGCAAAATGGGTTTAGGAGGGACATTCAGAAAGTAACTTGCTCTGAAATGGTCTTTTAAAAGTATTTCTTGGTGTTGATGTATCCAAAAAACTGTAAAGTAAAGTTGTGGGTGAAAAGATATGTACTTCAAGTTGGAAAATGGGTTTAGGAGGAACATTAAGAAAGTAACTTGCTTGTCTTAGTCGATTACGTCATTCTATGTCCATAAATGAATTCCCGTCATGACCTTCTGATAGGGTTCTACCGATTATGTAATCAATTTCTCAGAAATCCATTTGTCCTAGTTGATTACGTCATTCTATGCCCATAAATGGATTCCCGTCAGGACCTCCTGATAGGGTTCTACCGATTATGTAATAAATTTCTCAGAAATCCATTTGTCTTAGTCGATTACGTCTGTCTATGCCCATAAATGAATTCCCGTCATGACCTTCTGATAGGGTTCTACCGATTATGTAATCAATTTCTCAGAAATCCATTTTTCCTAGTTGATTACGTCATTCTATGCCCATAAATGGATTCCCATCATGACCTTTTGATAGGGTTCTACCGATTATGTAATCAATTTCTCAGAAATCCATTTGTCTTAGTTGATTACGTCATTCTATGCCCATAAATGGATTCCTGTCACGAGCTCCTTATAGGGTTCTACTGATTATGTAATCAATTTCTCGGAAATCCGTTTGTCCTAGTTGATTACGTCATTCTTTGCCCATAAATGGATTCCTGTCACGAGCTCCTTATAGGGTTCTACCGATTATGTAATCAATTTCTCGGGAATTCTCTCCCTTCGATTACGCAATCAATATATCTCTTCCCCACCTTCCCCTTAGAAACATCAAATTAATTCCCCTTTCTTGAATCAATAATTCCCCTCAGAAACAACAATTAATTCCCCTTTTGTGAATCAACAACTCCCCTTAGAAACAACAAATTAATTCCCCTTTCTTGAATCAATAATTCCCCTTAGAAACAACAAATTAATTCCCCTTTCGTGACATATCAATTAATCTTGACATCACCTGTCAGACATTATTAAACTTCGCCTGGAAACAATTTGATTAATGATTGACAGTACCTGTCAGACATTAAACTTTGCCCGGAGACAATTTGATTAATGACTGACTTTAGGTCATTGACCCCATTAACCACGTGTTACCTTGACATTCGCTGAGAGCGTGCACTTACAACAACAACAACATCGACCTTGGAAATTTAGGTCATTGACCCCATTAACCACGTGTTCTCCCTAATGACTCTATGCCCATATTTGGTGTTCTCGTCGGACCTCCTGAGGCCTTTCTACTCTTGTCCAACTTGTAGAAACATAACACAATGAATACAAACAAATTTTTTATGGGTTTTTCTAAGCTTAATTTTTGGAACCCCCCCCCTGAAAAAATATCCTGGATACAGCCCTGAAAATGCCTAATCTTGGACAAAATTTTCAATAAAAATGTATTTGTAATAAACATGGACATTAGGCTCCAAATTTTGGATATAATGTAGATCGTTCTAGATAGGCTAGGGTAATTAAACATCATGGTTGCAGCGGCAGCTGCAATCTAGTAAAGAGCGAACAAGAGCCCATAGTAGCCAAAAGTTAAAAACGTGTTTAGAAAAAAAGGCCTAGTGAAAAAAAAATTGACAACTGACACCGATTCAGGAACAGTAAGTTTTATTTTCGTTCGTATTAAAAATAAAACTTTATTGCAAAACAAAATTAGGTAGTAATTTCGATAAAAAAAGCCTCAAACCCCACGAAAATGGCGTCAGATCAAAATGAAAAGTGTACCATTGGAACCAGCATAGTCGAAAACCTTGTCCAGGGAGATTACAGTCCTCAACCTTGAACAACAAGGAAAATCTTGCTTTTTTGCATGGGTTGCACTGAACTGACTCTTTTTTTTTTTTTTTTTTTTTGCACCGTCTGCAAGTGCCATATGACACAAAAATGGCACATTCTTTGTCATTTCTCAAGAGGTGGGGCTAGCGGGCTACAAAAGACAGATGTTTAATAGCCCACATAAATAATTTCTCATATCTACATTTTCTTTATAAACTCCACCACCTGCAAGTGATAAATGACACTAAAAATGGCAAAATTGATGCCATGTCTCAAGTGGAAAAGCTAAGGGCTAGTGGGCTGCCAGAACTTCTTAGAGAGATGTTTAATTGCTGATTAGAAAGCTATTGCTCGTATCTACGTGCTTTTAACCAGTTTTGCCATCCGTAAGTGCCAAATAGCACAAAAAACCGCACCTTTTGTCCCACTTCTTAAGTGGAAATGCTTCGAAGTATAAAACGATACCATTGTAACAATTATGGTCCAAAACCCTTATCTGGAGATTTCAAAGAACCCCTCCCGTATACTCTGCAAGTACCACATGGCACGGAAATTGGCACTTTTTGTGCCATTTCTCAAGGATTGGGGCTATCGGGCCACCAGAACATCGAAGACCGATATTTAACAGCTAATATCACTCATGTCTACGTTCTTCCTATAAATTCCACCATCTACCAGTGTCAAATGGCACTTTTGGTGGCAAGTCTAAAGTGTAAAGGCTGGAGCCCGTGGGCCACAAGAACTTTTTAGAGAGGCGTTTAATGGCTCATTTTAAAGCTATTACTCATATCTACGTGGTTTTATCAATTCTACCATCTGTAAGTGTGATATAGCACTAAAAACAGCACTTTTGGTGCCACTTCTTAAGTGCAAAAACTCGGAAGCATAAAACGGCATTATCATAATCATTATGTTCCAAAACACTTCCCTGGAGGTTTACAAGAGCCCTCTTGTTTACCCTCCCCTCCCATCCCCATTAATCATGGTTGTAAAGAGCAATCATGGTTGTAAAGAGCATCATAGTATAGAGCAAACCACAGCCCATAGTAACCAAAGGTAAAAAAAAACACATTTAGAAAAAAACTACCTAGTGAAAAAAAATTGTCATCTGACACTGATTCAGGAATGGTAACTATTATTTCGGTACGTCTTAAAAGTACAAGTATATTACGAAAAGAAATGTATGGTGATTTCGAAAAAGTCTGAAACCCATAAAAAATGGCGTCATATCAAAATGAAAAGCCTACCATTGGAATCAGCAATGTCGAAAACCCATTTAAGGGAAATTACAACCCCCCCCCCTCCTTAAAAAACAAGGAAAATCACTTTTTGCATGTGTAGCAATGATCTGTCTCCCGTTTTTTTTTTTTTTCTGTCTTTTTTTTCTAGCAGGGCTAGGGGGTGACCAGAACATCACAGAGATATGTGTAATAGGTCATTCAAACGGAAATTAAATTCTCTAATGCCCTTTATAAGTGACTTTAGCCCCCCCCCCCCCGAAGGCCCCCTTCCCCCAAAGTCATCTAATAACAATTTTGAGATAGCCATTTTGTTCGATATGGTTCAAAAATCAAATATATTTGGTTTTGGTGATGATATGACCCTAGTTAGTCCCTGGGGAAAGGGCTGCACACTATGTGGGCATAGAACATATTGATATCACGAGGAAAAGCCGGGGCTAGTGGACTAATAGTATTTTTTTAGAGCGACATTCCATGACTCATTGCATAGCTACTGATCATATATACGCGTTGTTTATCTATTATACTGTCCGTAAGCGTGGTATAGTACTGAAAACAACACTTTTCATGTTACTTCTTAAGTTGAAAAGGTTGGAAGTATCAAACGAGATGACCCTGGCAATACTTATGGTCTGAAACCGTAACTGGAGGTTTGCAAGAACACCTCTCGTATGTTCCTCCTCCAAGCACGCTTAATAAGCTACGCAATTAAGGCACAAGCACTAATATATCAAATCAAATTATTAGAGGCGTGGACCTGTGGTTAAAGCGTTTGACTTTGAAATAGTGTCTTGCATTCGATTCCTGCTTGGGTGTTGTTTTTTTCAATTACCGGTATGTTTTTTTTCCTTCTATACGATCATTTTCGGATAATTTCACTGTTTTTGTAAATGTGATGCACTCAGTTTTTTAAGCTTGTCCCAGGAAGGTATTTGTTAAAGAATTTTGATTCAAAATGGAATAGAGGTCATCCAATTCATGGTTTGCATTGACATTTTGAGTAGATCTCTAAATCCATACCCAAGCGAAAGGCGTGCTTTTGTTAAAATCCTGTGTTGGGCGGGGGGGGGGGGGTCAAAGGTGGAGCCAGTTTTCCTAAATCAAACCCTTCCATATGAAGTGCCTCTGGGAAAAAAATAAAATAAATAATAAAACATTGGAGCCGTATGGCCTTTACTATACGCGTTAGCGTTGCCTCTGATAGGCTGTGAAGTAGTAATTTTTGTTCGTCTTAAGTTTCAATTTCGCTCTGTACTTCCCTTGGAAAAACTTTGTTTTTTTTAAATAATCTATGATCGTATCTGTTTAAAATTTAAATTAAGAGCAACACTGCTATGACCTTTTCTATTTATACGGAATAATTTCTGTTTGTTTGAAGTTTGAATGTTGGTCCTTAGTTTCAGTTGAAAACTTTTTTTTTATAGAATTTCTACTAATCTCCTGTAATCTAGGGGAGATCTCAAGAGATCTCAACCCTTATTAAGGAGCTGAACTAAGAAGCCAATTGACAAGAATTGAAGGAAAAAATAAGTTTAAAGTGAAAAAAAAATCAAAACATAGTGTCGTTTCTTTTTATATAAAAAAAAGAAGAAAAAAAAAAGAAGAAATATATCTTTAATTCTTTGTCTTGAAAAAATTAAATTTAGTCACACTTAAGAAAGTAGCTCCAGGCGAGTAGCTTCGCCACAAAAGGTTAACTGAACGGACAGGTTTGTATATCGACATACTTGCGGAAAATGTTGCTAGCTCAACAGAAATGTGACTTCAGGCTTAGGGATGTTTTTGATCTGTCCCTAAATAAAAAGCCATTCTTTACTCAGAAATGGGTGGAAATTTTCAAAAAAAGATCATTTCTTGTGTAGGTACGATAAATGGTATTACAAACTAAGTTTGTTTTCATTTCAAAGTTTTCCTTTATTCTCCTACAGAACTGTTTTCATTTGTCTTTCTTCCTCTTTGGCTGCACAATCTTACATATGGAGAGAATATTACGGTGGAGTTGTCAAGTAAATAATTTCAATAAGTAAGTATAAGAATAAGTAATCCTTCTTTTAATATACAACTTTGAGTGGTTCCAGAACCACATGCTTACACTTCTCAAACCCCTAAGTGGCAAGGGGTTGCGTTCAGGGTCGTAATTTGCTATGGGGCAGAGGGGACAAAATCTCCTCCCATACCTTAGTTTTCCTCCAGACTCCAGCTTGGCCCCCCTAGCCCTCCTAGCTGAAATTTTGTTTCTCCAAAAATGTTGTCAAAACTAAGATAAGCCTGCATAATTCAAGCATCCACTGAATTAGGTCAGTTTTCAAACAGTTCGTGGTAACGAACTGTAAGTAAGGAGCGACCCGGCTCAATGGTAACCGAAACTCTAGAAAACGGCATTTTGATACAAATAGATACATCAAAAGAATTACATTTTAATGCTGATTTCAAATATATAAGTTTCATCAAGTTTAATCTTACCCATCAAAAGTTAGGCGCCTGAGAAAATTTGGCTGATTTTCGAAAAAAGGGGGAAAGACCCCCTAAAAGTTATAGAACCTTAATGAAAATCACACCATGATATTCTGCGTATCACAGAACCCTACTGTAGAGGTTTCAAGCTCCCATCTACAAAAATGTGGAATTTTGCATTTTTTGCCAAAAGAAATATCACGGATGCGTGTTTATTTGTTTTGTTTTTTTTGTTTTTTTTCCAGGGGTGATCGTATCGACCCAGTGGTCCTAGAATATCGGGGGAGGGCTCATTAGAATGTAAATTAAATGTTCCTGTGCCCTTTTTAAGTGACCAAAAAAAATGGTGGGCAACTAGGCCCCCTCCGACTTACATTTTTTTCCCGAAGTCAATTGATAAAAATTTTGAGATAGCCATATTGTTCAATGTGTTTGAAAATATTTTAGGTATATCTTTTAGGATGACATAATCCCCCGAAGTTCCCGGGGGAGGGCTGAAAGTTATGAACTTTACCCAATGTTAACATATAGTATTGGTTATTTGGAAGTATACGGACATTTTCAGGGGAGATTTTTCCTGGTAGTGGGGGGTGGGTGGGTCAGGGGTTATGTGGGAGGATCTTTCCATGAAGGAAGTTTTCATGGGGGAAGGGACATTGCTATGAAGGGGACGCCGGACTTCCCACCATTATTTAAAAAAAGATCATAAATTTAATAAAAAAAAAAAAAAAGTATTTCAACTTCAACAGTAGCAACATCGAAACTTTAAACGAACAGAAAATATTACATATATAATTGGGTTCACCCCTTAGTCAATGCCTCGCTCTTTAAGCCAAAGATTTTTTAGTACTTTCATAAGAGCTATTTATTCTAATTAACGGCCTTTGTGATTAAGCGGTCATTTCTAAAGAATTGGAACAAAATTTGAACTTTCGCTTTAAAAGAGCGAGGTATTGACTAGGGGGCGAACCCCCTAATAAACGTATTAAAAATATATGAATATAGAAGTTCGTTACGTAAGTTCATTCGTAAGTTACGAATATTTATTACTAATAAAAACGTTAGTAAATAAAATTAAACAAGTTTTGAGAAAGCCATTTAACTAAATAAAAGTAAGTTAATATGAAAATTTCGTTTTAATTATTCATGTACGGTGAGCCAAGATCAAAATCTGCATTTATTCAAAAACGTTCAAAAATTAAATAAAAAAACAAGTTTTTTAAACTGAAAGTAAGGAGCGACATTCAAACTTAAAACGAACAGGAATTATTCTGTATATGAAAGAGACTGTCCCCTCCTCAACGCCTCGCTCTTTACGCTAAAGTTTGACTCTGTCTCACAACTTTATTTTTTAAAACAATAAAAAACTTTAGCGTAAAGAGCGAGGCGTTGAGGAGGGGACAGTCTCTTTCATATACAGAATAATTTCTGTTCGTTTTAAGTTTTAATGTCGCTCCTTACTTTCAGTTTAAAAAACTTGTTTTTTTATTTAATCTTTAGTACATATTGACCTTTTTTATTACTATACGGCTAGTTTTTCAGTTTTCTCTATGATTTTCACTTGATTTAGGAAAACTTTACTTTAGGCAACTAGCGTTGCCAATAGTAAAGGCCATACAGCTTCAATGTTTTATTATTTTTTTTCCCAGATGTACTTCGTACGGAAGGGGTCGTTGTAGAAACTTCAAAGAGGACTCATTCGATTGGAAATCGAGAGTTCTAATGCCCTTTTTAATAGTCCAAAATGATTGGAGGGCAAATAGCCCCCCCCACGCCCATCAGTCCCCCAAACACATCTAATCAAAATTTTGAGATAGCCATTTTGTTCAGCATAGTTGATTTCCAGATAGAAAATATGTTATTGAGGAGGAAAATCCCCCACAACCCTCAAGGCCAGAGTATTAAGTTATACCCTGGGGGCATATAAGGTTTTTATAGAAGGCGGTGTCGTAGAAACTTCAAAAAAGGCTCATTCGATTGGAAATTCAAAGGGCTCGTGCCCTTTTTAATAATCGAAAGTGATTTGATGCAACTAACCCCCCACTCACGCCCACCTTTTCCCCAAACACATCCAATAAAAATTTTGAGACAGCCATTTTATTAAACGTAGTTTTAAGGTCTGGAAATTAGGTCTTTGAGGATGACAACTTTCCCACAGCCCTCAGAACAAGGTTTGTAATTTAAGGATTCTCCGAAACCTTCATAATATTTTTTATGGAAGGGATACTCGTATAAACTTTAGAGAGGGCTCATTTGATTGGAAATTGAAAGTTCTTGTTCAATTTTTAAGAGTCAAGAGATTGCAGGGCAACTAGCCCCCCACCCCGCCTCCACGCCCTAAACGCATCAGATAAAAATTTTGTTAAAAATAGTTGAAAGGTTAAGTAACAAAACTCTGGCGTCGACAAAACCCCCCAGGGCCTGGTGGCTGGAAGGGATTCTCGTATATACTTGAGGTAGGGCTCATTTGATTTGAACTTGGAATTTGTAGTTAAGCTCTTATGCGTCAAAATCGATCTAATGGCAAATACCCCCCCACACCCTTTTTCCCCACCCCTCCCTTTGAACTAAATATGTTTATAACTGAAGGCCCAATGAGAGTCAGAATGTTTTGGTATTAACACACACCAATTAGGCATCTGCTCTCCTCCCAAACAAGGAAAGAAACAGAGAGTGTAAGGCAATGGCAGATCCAGGGGAGGGGTGAGGGGGGCGCCTCCCCCTACGTAGTCTAAAGTAATGTAATTTATTTAATTAACGCAAGATTGCGTTAATTAAACTTGCTCCTAACGCAAGTTTATCGGATCAACATATTTTGTACCCCCCCCTAAAAAATCCTGGATCCGCCCCTGGTCTAAGGGCACTATAACTTTTAATTTGTAATTCAATGAAGCCCGTTCCAAAGTTTATGCGACCACCTCTTCCACATAAAGTGCCCCTAGAAAAATAAATAAGTATTAATTCATTGAACCCTTATGGCTCTTTACTTAGGTAACGCTATAGCATGGCTTTTGACCTAAAAAGTTGATTAAAAATTTCAGCTTCCATTTTTATGAATATCCGAAATTATCCGTGGGGAATGTATTTGGGGGAGCATATTACACGCCTGGAAAATTTCTGCTGGGTAGAATTTATCGCGGGGGATTTATCAGCAGGAAAAGAAAATGTGGGAGGTGGAATTTCCCGGGGCTGGGTTTTCCAAATGTGAATTATTCAGGGAGGGGACGACTAAACCCATTCGATAATATTCTAAATTTTACATCTGAAAGTAACGGGAATAAAGAATCAATGGAAATGTCAGAGGTAGCACTTCAGGTTTCTTTAGACGATTTTGTTGTCTTTTGAAAAAAGACATTTTCAAAAGACAGATTAATTTCATTTGTATTACTTTCCCTGTGGCTGCTCAATTATGCATGTGAGGGGGGAGACTTCCCCCCACCACTGTCTCCGCTAAGGTTTAAGTTTTTATTTCAAGCCTTAAAAATGAACGCAATGCGATAAAAGTATAACTCAAAATAACATATATAGAATAATATATGCACATAACACGGAACAATTAATCAAAATTGCATATTATGAGTTGAGGTTTACCCAAATGATGGGCCAGGGGGCTCACCATTCCACAATCTATGAAATCAATCCTGCAATAACTGAAAATATAAAGTATTTTTGAGTATTTTAACGTTTTCCACAACTCAAACGGTCCAACATTCTACAGCCCAATGAGTCTGTCTGATCTCCTAAATCGGGAACGGAGGAGATAAGTGAAGTTCCGCCCCGTATTGGATGAGTCTCCAACCTCACCATCCCCCTCTCCTACTGACTACGCTAAAGTTTTGTTCCTTCTGCCAACCACGCCGCCCCCACCCCAAAGAGTTTAATAAGGTAAAGTTTTGTATGGGAAGAACACATAGTAAATCTATTATAATTATATAATTTTAAGGTTAAAATACATACCCTATGATAGATGCAAAATTGCTTTGGCAACAAAATCCTATTAAGGTCAATTCAAAACAGTCGAGATCCCTTTGTGTCAGCAAGTGAAATGGTCTAAACCCCCTTATTGGAGCTATTTTTCAATCCATTCATTGTTGTCAATCGCTGTCCACAAGTTATGCAAGCTGTCTATTGTTCATATATAAGGTTTTTATCTAAGAGGTAATCGTATAGACTTTGAAAAAAGCCTCATTCGATTTAAATTGAAAGTTCTAGATCCGTTTTTTAAAGTCAAGAATAATCGGACAGTAAGCAACCCTCCCCCCATGCAATAAAAACTTGAAACTTTTTGCAATCAAACACGAAAAAAAAATTAATTAAAAAAAACTTTCCGAAAAATAAGTTTTTCAAATAAAAGTAAAGGTCATTTTAAACTTAAGCTCAGGATATATAAATACCTGTTAAAATTCAAATTTCAAAACGACCAGAAATTACTATTAAAGAATAAATGAAACCCAAAACGAACAGAAATTAAATAAACAATCATAGCAAAAAACATACAACAAGTAATAATATAATTGAATAAATATATCTTAAAGCGAGTAATGCTTGGATTGAATATGAAAATCAAGCTTAAAACGAAAAAGAATAGTTTGCTATTAAAGTATAAATGAAACTTAAAACGAACAGAAATTAAATAAACAATCAATGCGAACAAACATACAATATATATTAATGTAAATGAATAAATAAATCTTAAAACAAGTCAGACTTAAATTGAATTTGCAAATGAAGTTTGAATCGAATAAAAATAACTACAAAAAAGAGTTTGGGTATCGCCTCACTGCAGAAGCCTAAAACCTACTGCGTCATTAGCGCTTTAGTGAAAACGAATTATTTTACAAATGATTTCTTTCGTACTTACTATTGAAAATAAATTTTACAATTACAGTAAAATTTTCAACTAATGAGCTTTCAGCAATTAATATCATTATACATCAAATATTCAGTTTAATTTATTAGTTCTTTCCAAGATTGGTCAAGACAAATATAGTTTTACTACAAACAAAATTTGGATACTGCCCCCTTCTTTAAATGCAAAAACCTAAAGCCTTCTGCGTCATTGGTGCTTCACTGAAAACGAATTTCTCTTATATTACAAATTTATTCTTTTCCAGTTCTTACAGCATTTAAAATGAAAATAAAAATTACAGTGAAAAAAAAATCTTGAACTGATGGATCTTTCAACAATTAATATCATTATGTATCTAATATTCAATTTTATTTTGCTTATACTTTCCAAGACTGTTCAAGACTCATATAGTTTTCAGTAAGGCGCCAATGACGCAGTAGGTTTTAGTCTTCTGCTTTGAGGCGATACCCAAACTCTTGTTTGTAGTTATTTTTTTTCGATTCAAACTTGATTTGCATATTCAATTTAAGTTTTACTTGTCATAAGATTTATTTATTCATTTACATTAATATATATATTGTATGTTTGTTTGCATTGATTGTTTATTTAATTTCTGTTCGTTTTAAGTTTCATTTATACTTTAATAGCAAACTATTATTTTTCGTTTTAAGCTTGATTTTCATATTCAATCTAAGCATTACTCGCTTTAAGATATATTTATTCAATTATATTATTGCTTGTTTTATGTTTTTTGCTATGATTGTTTATTTAATTTCTGTTCATTTTGGGTTTCATTTATTCTTTAATAGTAATTTCTTGTCGTTTTGAAATTTGAATGTTAACAGGTCTTTATATCTCTTGAGCTTAAGTTCCAAATGGCCTTTACTTTTCTTTGAAAAACTTATTTTTCGGAAAGTTTTTTTTAATTAATCTAACATATATCAATAAAACTAGCGCAAATAAATCAACTGGTGATATTTCCCTATATTTGTAAGATTACAAAAAACTAGTGCTTTACTGAAAACACAAAAGCCAAGTAAAAAACAAGAATATTGACTTAGGAGTCAAAAGTAAATACGAAACCTCACAACAACAAACTAATCTATAACGCTTTTCATAGTCCTGCAGGAGCTGCGATATCAGTAACTTTCAGCATACAATTAAAATTATCTTAAAAGCTTAGGCATAAATATAATAAATTTAAAGTCATTATACAGTAAACAAAATAATGGATTGATTTCAAACAGTTTGTGGTAACGAACTGTAAATAAGGAGCAACACAGCTCAATGGTAGCCGAAACTCTAGAAAACGGGATTTTGATACCAATAGATATATCAAAAGAATCAGATTTTAATGCTGATTTCAAATATAAGTTTCATCAAGTTTAGTCCTACTTATCAAAAGTTACGCGCCTGAAAAAATTTGGCTGATTTTCGAAAAAAGGGGGAAAGATCCCCTAAAAGTTATAGAACCTTACTGAAAATCACGCCACTATATTCAGCGTATCAGAGAACCCTACTGTAGAGGTTACAAGCTCCTATCGACAAAAATGTGGAATTTTGCATTTTTTGCCAGAAGAAAGATCACGGATGCATGTTTATTTGTTTTTTTTTTGTTCTGTTTTTTTCAGGAGTCATCGTATCAACCCCGTGGTCCTAGAATATCGTGGGAGGGCTCATTGGAACGGAAATTAAAAGTTCTAGTGCCATTTTTAAGTGACCAAAAAAATGGAGGGCAACTAGGCCCCCTCCCACGCTCATTTTTTTCCCAAAGT
Source organism: Artemia sp. Qi Xiang Cuo (assembly GCF_049724085.1). Taxonomy (NCBI): domain Eukaryota; kingdom Metazoa; phylum Arthropoda; class Branchiopoda; order Anostraca; family Artemiidae; genus Artemia; species Artemia sp. Qi Xiang Cuo. The sequence goes on from NC_142796.1 coordinate 94,596,707, forward strand.
CACCCGATCAAAATTTTGAGATAGCAATTTTGTTCAGCATGGTCGAAAATATGATAACTATGTCTTTTAGGATGACTTAATCCCCCAAAGTCCCCGAGGGTAGGGCTGAAAGTTATGAACTTTACCCAATGTTAACCTATAGTAGCCTATTGGTTATTGGGAAGTATACAGACGTTTTGCAGGGGGATTTTTTCTGGTAGTGGGGGGGGGGGTGGATCGGGGTTATGTAGGAGGATCTTTTCGTGAAGGAAGTTTTCATTGGGGAAGGGACATTGCTATGAAGGGGGCACCGGATTTTCCAGCATTATTTGAAAAAAAGATCAGAAATTAAATTAAAAAAATAAGTTTTTCAACTGAAAGTAAGGAGACACATCAAAGCTTAAAACGAACAGAAAATATTACGAATATGATTGGGTTAACCCCCTAGTCAATACATCGCTCTTTAAGCCAAAGATTTGTTAGTACTTTCATAAGAGCTATTTATTCTAATTAACGGCCTTTGTGATTAAGGGGTCATTTTTAAAGAATTGGAACAAAAGTCGAACTTTAGCGTAAAGAGAGAGGTATTGACTAGAGGGCAAACCCCCTAATATACGTATTAAAAATATATGAATATAGAAGTTCGTTATGTAGGCCTAAGTTAATTCGTAAGTTACGTATATTTATTACTAATAAAAACGTTCGCAAATAAAATTAAACAAGTTTCGAGAAAACCACTTAACCAAATAAAAGTAAAACTAATATGCAAATTTTGTCTTAATTATTCATGTGCGATGAGCCAAAATCAAAACCTGCAGTAATTCAAAAACGTTCAAAAATTAAATAAATAAAAAACAAGTTTTTCTAACTGAAAGTACAGAACGACGTTAAAACTTAAAACGAACAGAAATTATTCCGTATATGAAAGGGGCTGTCCCGCCCTCAACGCCTCGCTCTTTACGCTAAAGTTCGACTTTCTCACAACTCTATTTTTTTCAACAATAAAAAAATTTAGCGTAAAGAGCGAGGTGTTGAGGAGGGGACAGCTCCTTTCATATACGGAATAATTTCTGTTCGTTTTGAGTTTTAACGTCGTTCCTTACATTCAGTTAGAAAAACTTGTTTTTTTATTAATATCAGGTAACATCTTGGTCTCAACTAGTATTACTCGAAATGAAGAACATATCAACCATAATATGAACTCTGGAAATCCAGTTATTTCTCTCTATAAAACGGAAGATTTTAAGTTGTGATACAAATTCTAAAGGGAGTTTGTAGTCTTAATACTAGGCTAATAAGATTCCTTCACTTCGATCTTGTCTATAAAATAATCATGATATGTCCTTTTCAGATCCAAAACGACAGTCAATCATTGAACTGAGGTCATTTTTGCAGAAGTAATGCCAAATTGAAGAAAAAATAAATAAAACAACAATCTAAAAATGCTTTATTTTTATACTGTTAAAAGTGTCCTCAAAAGGTTTACTTTTACCGTACCAAAACTCCTATATTGTTTTGTGTTTTCAGTAAAGCGCTAGTTACCTGTAATGTTACAAATATAGGAAAATATCAAAAGTTGATTTATTTGCATTAGTTTTATTGATATATGTTAGATAGGCTGTGAAGTAGTAATTTTTGTTCGTTTTGAGTTTCAACTTTGCTCTTTACTTCCCTCGGAAAAACTTTGTTTTTTAAAATTAATAACATTCTATAACTGACATAGGGACAAGGTGACCACACTACTTCATCTGCTTTTCTATGGTCTTTTCTAATATAATGATTATATCACTCATATATGCGACCCCCCCCCTTGATGGTTCTACATATAACCCTGGTAACGTACTATCCCTTGTCAAAACATGTGTGTGTTACATGCAGAGCTGTTCCTAGAGGGGGGCAACCGGGTCGGCTTCCCTAGGCACTGCAGCTGGGGAGGGGGCATGGCTGGAGAATTACCCAGTTTAGTCAAATTTATCACTTTGATTTAACTTTTTGTGCTTACATTTGAGTCAGGAGGGGAGTGTTGTAATAAATTTTTCTCTGGACACCACCAACCCTAGGAAAGGCTTTGGTTAAATCATATTGTAAATGAAGATGCGGCTTTTTGTCTAAAGTTGGATTTTACAGAGTGCGTCCAAAAAGTAATGAGACTTACTCTATAAAGAAGAATTTATTCATCCAATTTTAATAACACTTCAAAATTCTTCAAAATAGTTCCCTTGGGCGTTGATGCACTGCTGCCAGCGCGATTTTCATGATTTATAGGCTCCCTCGAAAACAGCTTCCGAAATGCCTTTTAAAGAGTTGGTTACGGCCTTCTGGATGGTGGCAACGTCATCAAAACGGCGACCTTTCACGGCGGTTTCAGTTTGGGGAACAGAAAAAAGTCTATCAGGGCTATACGGAGGCTGTGGTAAAGTTGAAACACCCTATCCGGGCCAGGTACGACTTCACACGGAAGGCGGTGTGGCTCGGAGCGTTGTCGTGGTGGAGCTTCCATCGAATGGCAATCGCTAGTCGTCTCCTCTTCACGTTTCGGTGCAGTCGCGCAAGGATGTCTTTGTAGAAAGCAGCGTTGACAGTTTGTCCTTGAGGCACAAACTCTCTGTGTACCACATCCAGGTTGTCAAAAAAGACAATGAACATGGTTTTCACCTTTGATTTCGCCTTTCTTGCCTTTTTGGGGCGCGGAGACTCCTTTGTGTGCCATTCAAAACTCTGGCGTTTGGTGTCGGGGTCGTATTGGGAAACCCAAGTTTCGTTGCCAGTTGGTATGGCGTGTAGAAAATCTGTCTCATCTTCAACAACCTTAACCATTTCTGGGCAGAGGTAAACTCGTCGTCGTTTATGTTCATCACTATGTACTTTTATCACCAATTTTGCACCAAATTTTCTTATGTTGAGATACTCGCTTACAATGTGGTGTACCGTCAATTTGCACATGTTAAGTTCTTCCGCTATGAATTGCAGACTCAACCGACGATCGGAGTCCAAGAGTCCTTTAACTTTTCATACGTTTTCATCTGATGAACTCGTCGAAGGGCGTCAAGATTGATCTTTGTCCTGAATTGTCTCTCGCCCGTCTTTGAAGTCCTTGTGCCAACAAAAAACCTGGGCTTTCGTCATTGTATGGTCTCCGTAGGCCTGCTCAATCAAGCCAAAGTCTTTGAAGCAGTTTTTCCTAAGAGAAAGTAGAATTTGATGGCGTATTGCTGCTTTGTTGTCCGCTCTATTTTTTACTTTTTATCCCGTGACCAAAATGAAAAAAACACGCTTTTCGAGACTATCGATCTTCACTCTCTCACTCTCCAGAAGCGACTGCCACGAGGTGCAAAGCTTTGGCAAGATCCCGTCCACCAATACCACCTATTGAGAGCGCTCTGGTGGCGATTGGAAGGTCGCGCGTCGGTCAGTCTCATTACTTTTTGGATACACCTTGTATTACAAAATTATCTTTGGTTAATTATAATTAGAACTAGATATTTCAACTTCCTTTCAAATGCACCCTTAAACAGCTCTTTAAATTGTTTCAGTGCTCTGCTACTGAAGAAAAAAAAAAGAAAAAAGGATGACACGTCAATGTTATTCAAGCAAAAAAGTGATTTTCCTTTTTGATCAAAGTGGGGGGCTTCAAGAATCCTGTAGGGAATGGGCAATGAGGATTCCAACGATGTTTTTCTTGTTTTGATACAATGCTGTTTTTGAGGGGCTTCAAGCAATTTTTTGAAATTACATATATTATAAAATTTTACTATTAAGACTAATATAGATAACAGTTACTATTCCTGAATTGACAACGAATGGTAATTTGTTTTTTCACTAGACAGTTTTTTTAATGCATTTTTTAATTTTTTGTTAAGCGGTGTTCATATGCATATCTAGCTAGAATCCCCTGTCTAGACATGTGTCTGACCAGACATCAATGTCTAGACAACCACCATTCACAAGTAAAATTGGGTGCTGGACTAGACAAGTTACAGCTAAACATCCATTTCTAGACTCTAGAACTCAAAGTCTAGGATTTTCCATTACAGCCAATCAGAATGTGTCAAGTTCCACTATTTTCATCACCTATGTTTACACTTTCAAACTGAAATTTAATTTTTGTTTTCTCATTAATTGTTGTTTTTTTTTTCATTTTAGGCAAATATGCAAAACCAGACATAATAATAAAGCATATTAAGGCAATTTTTTGGCTTGTCTTATCCATTATCTTGTGACAGTAAAAATAGGGTTAGTATGGGCTGTGGCTTGTTGTTTACTTGATTCCAGCTATTGCTGCAGCCATGATTTCTCTATTACTTCAATCTAATTCCTGTGCTATAGCTCTTACTAACCGGCCATCTTTTCAGTCTGGAATTGATCTCGTGAATGATTGAGTATGTAATTTACCAAAATGTTATTTGAGATAATTTTTAAAAATGGATTATATGATTAATAGAAACATCCTGCATAGTACTAAGTAAGCATTTCATTGTTTTGGTATTTATTTTTACCTATTCCTGGGGCTATATGTAGGACCATCAGGGGGGGGGGCATTTACAAGTTAATTGATTATTATACAGAAAGAGCATAAAAAAAGAAATTGAGTAGTGTGTTCACACTCTGCCAATGTAGTTACAGAATAACATGTATGTTAACTTTTGATAGTGGTATTGGTTGATAGTTGGGACTAACCTAGTCAGGATTGGCTGACTAAAATCTAGGGAGCCTTATTTTAAACATTTAAGCTTAAAACAAACATGACCTATACATCCTAGCCTGTTTACATACAATTACTCTACTTTACAACATTTGTCTTATATTAAATGTATTCATTGTAGTGTATAATTCAGATTCTTTGTTCTAACTTTAAAATTTTATGCTCAAAATTGGGCAGCCTTTTGTAAGTTTAGGCTCAAGCTTAAAGCGTGTGTCTGTGATTAGGCTCCACTGTTGACTAGTCAAGCACATAAAATAGTTATTGTTGCATGTTGTTAAAATACTCAAGTTAATAACATACTTATTAAGAAACTTTAGACAAATCTAACAGAGAAACAACCCACTTTCTAGGTGATATAGCAATGATTTTACAACGGTTCAACTTGTGACACTGTTATTAGCTGTCTATCTACTGGGTATCTTATTTGAACTTGTAAGATAAGATATTTGTTTCAAAAATTCACTATCACAAGCCCAGAAAGGTCTGAATTCAGACTTCAGAGCAAAAAATATTATAAGAAAACACAAAAACTGGCAAAAATGCCAAAAACACAACAAAAAAGAAAAATCAGAGTGAATAACCATTCATACTTCACAAATTTAGCTGCAAAAAGTCAATTAAAAAGTTAAAAAGATTAAAACTGGTCAAACTAAGTTAAATAAGCAAACTAAGGAGCTGAAAAGTGTGCAAAAATTCATTCAGTTAAATGGACTGATAACTGGTTGTGTCCTGATTGTTTCTCAAAGAACAGTTCAATCTAACAGGTAAATCGTTCAATTTCACCTGTTCAACCTTCCCCTTGCACCCCCCCATTCTTCTAATTCAAGAGCTAGGATGCTTACTATCCTCAAAGAGCTTAATAATGAATCACCGTTGCCCCTCCTGTCATAGAAGAAGATCCCATCTTTCCAATACCCCTGTCAAGAAGAGAAATTCCCTTCTCTGGAAACTTCTAGTCAGACTGAGGACAACACCACTTCGTTGTTAACCCTTATTCTATTCTTTGTACTCACATGAGGTATCAGTCCAGACCAAACATTATTTAAGTCTTCCAAGTGATGACTCTACATACCAGAATCTGCTTGTTAGAGATTTTGGGTGTCAGACCGAAATATGCACTATTGAACCTGACTTCCCTAAGCCAAACTTTGCCTTGTTGGAATTAAAAACAAGCTAGAAGAGGCATTAAAACAAGTTTTGAGAATTATTTCTCACCCACTGTCTATGATACAAGGTAATTATATCCTCCCCCCCCCCAACTGGATATTCTTAATCTTCCTTCCTTTCATCTCAGCAAGACAAATCCAAAAAATAATTACATCCATCAATTAGATGTCAAAAATCCAGATAATAATGTTAGTGACTGGATCTGTCAGACTGAAGATACTGAAGACTCATCAATTATTCATGAGCTGACTAATCTGTCTGACCTTGTCTCACCTCTGGAGAATTAAATTTCTACTAATCATTTTAGTGACATTAACCCTATTACAGACATCCAATTTTTTTTTTTTTTAATTAGTGAAGTGAATAGCCTGACAAATAAGAAAGCCCCTTTGTCTCAAACATGTACATGTGCAAACATGATTTTGGCTGGTTCTTGCAAAATAGGAGATGACTATACTTTTAGAAACAATTGTGCTTCAAGCAAGTTTCTATAAAAAAAATAATTGTGATAGTATGGGTAAAGAAAATTTGCAGGTTTTTCAAGCATGGACATTGCAAACTTGGCCGAAATTGTTTGGATAATCATACAGCTATAACAGCTGCTTGCAGCCTCAAGAAACAAAATCACTGTAAAAACCCTGACCTGGCTGAAAGTAATATTTCCTCAAACATTTGTAAACAATTCTTAAGTGGTAATTGTAGAGCTTGTTGTTACAATTTGTTACATTTATGTAAATTCTACCTATTAGGTACAATAGGCTATATGAAAAATGTGGTTCAATACTGCTCTCTAGGGCTATAATGAAAGAAAGGTTGAGGTGGCTGGGGCAAGTTGTGTGGATGAGGGATGACAGATTGCTGAAGATTGTTCTTTTTGGCCAGCCGTCTGGGGCTAAGCGGAAAGCAGGTCATCCCTGTCTGGGGTGGGAGGACGTTATAAAGAAAGGTTTAAAGGAAATGGGAACTTCGTGGGCGGGTGTAAAGAGGGAGGCTTTGAATAGATTGGGGTGGAGGAGCAGCGTACATAGCTGTGTTGGCCTCAGGCGGCTTGGTGCTGTGGTGAGTTGTTAGCAGTAGTAGTAGTAGTACCTATTAGGTGAATGTAGTATGCTTGAGTGCAATTTTAAGTATGTTAATTTTTGTACTGTTTTTCCCAATGTTTATTGTTGTGGTTGCACTAAAGCTCATGTTAAGGTTCCTCCTTCTTTTTATCTACCCCATGAAGAAAATTACACCAATATGTAAAAGATATAAATTGTAAGAGTCACTCCTCCCCCTTTGGCTGTCCTTTTTTAGCACACCACACCCAAGCAAAAATCTCCCACCCATGTTCATCAAACACAGCTTAACAAATAATAAACCCTTACTGATTACCTACTTCCCCTCCTCTTTTAATCAGCTCCCATCCCCAATAACAAGAAATACCCTTATTCCAATGTTATACCAAGCCTCTTAGAAACGTCAGTACCCAACCCTCATTCTCCTACCTTGTCAAAAACATCCCTTTGCTACTTCCTCCTCACTCAGAAGCCTTATTCTCTCTCCACTTATGGAATGTGACATCCCAAGTTAATAATAGAAGTTCCATCCCAAGTTAATAATATCCCCATAGATTGTCTGCTGTCCTCCTTTTCTCTCAAGCCTGGTCCAATCCCACCTTTTAATCCTGCTTCCGAAACAAATCCCAGTCTTCATCCCAGAAAAGATGGGATCTCCTCCCCCAGATCAATGTTCCTCCCTCTCCCTACTGGCTCCCACAATTAACACACACAAAATTGCTTGCTTTAGTAATCATTTTACTTTCCCAAAGTTCCTTGTTATGAATGCTGAAAACCTGAATTTTGACAAATTGATCAAACTGGAAGCCCTCTGTCAAGTACACAAAATTGATGTAATTGCCATAACTGAGGTCCAAGCATAGAACCCTGATTTATTGAAAATTAACAGCCACTCCCAATTCATAAACCTTCATCCTCATGATGACCCCCTAGGTAAAAAGAGAGGTGGGATACTATTATTTGTAAATAATTATCTATTTCTTGAATTAAATCATGTTCCCAACCTTTCAGATTTTGATGAAATCATTTGGGTAAGTATAAGACCCAAAGTTTTGCCATGCCCCATTAAATTGATTGGGTTTTGCTGCTCCTATTATTCTCCAAATCAAAACACTGCACAAAGACAGCAATTTTACCAGCAACTGCATAGTAGTGCTGACTTTACCCCCTGCAAATTCCCAAACACTGGTATGTTCTTAGTAGGTGATGCTAATGATCTAAAGTTAAATTCCCTTTGTAGTTCCTTCAACTTAAAAAAGATAGTAAAAATACCAAAAACTAAAGGAAATTCTACCCTTGATTTGATTTGCACTAATATGCTGGCTTTCTGTGTCCCACCTGTCCCTTTGCCCCTGTTAGGAGGATGCTACCATTTTTGTTTATTAATGAAGCCTCTCACCAGCTTTAATTATACTTTTTCTGTTACTGAGTTCTCTTACTGCCCAATTTCTGATTTTGAATTTGAATTACTAATGAAAAGTGGCTGGCTCTCAAGGGGTAAAATGACATTAATTTTAAAGTCTCTAACTTCCAAAATCTGATTAAAACAAAATACATAGATTCCTTCCCAGAGAAAAAAGTAAAAACATGTTCTAATGACAAACTGTACATTACTAGAAAATAGAAAAAGCAAATTGGAACTAAAATTAATCTAATTAAGAATGGTAGAACATCCAAAGCTAACTCACTGCACAAACATATAAAAAAGAAATACATAAATCTGTTTCTTCATATTACAAATGTAAAGTCAAGAATTTATTTTCTAGAAAGCCAAAACAATGGTATAAAAGAATAAGAAAAAATTGTGGGCAAACACATAATAACATAGATTTCCATTTCCAAGATGACCCTCAGTTACAGCCAATGATCTGAACAAATTTCTTTCCTCCATAGTTCAGAGCCTCCCTCCCCTCTCTTTTGACACTCCTTATGATTTATGGTCTCTCAATTTTCCTGTTATTTCGCCCTCAGATGTGGAGGCAAAATTAAGAACATTAAAAAATGCAGTACTTGTCAACTACGGTACACATCCCTATTGCACTAATTAAAGCCTTTGCCAACAATCCCTCAGAGCCTTTGTCCTTACTTTTTAATGAAACAACCTCTACTGGTAAATTCCCAAATTGTTGGAAATTAGGTTTTATTACTCCCATAAAAAAGAAAGGTAATAAACAAGATTTTTATGGTGTCTATCTCATTACTCTTACTCCAGTTTTTTCCAAGTAATATGAAAGCTTTTTAGCTGAGTGGTTGAAAGTAAACATAATCCCAAATGTTGACCAACAACAATTTGGAAACCTACACTCTAAATCTACCACCCACTATATTCTTCACCTTATGGACACAATATGTAACACACTCAAAGAACCCAATACCTGGCTCAATGTTATTGCTCTTTACTTGCAAACAGCTTTTGACTTAATTAACCACAATGCCACATGTAGAAAAACTATCAAATGACTTTCAAGTTGATTCTTATTTAATTAGAATAATTGCATCTTTCCTCTCTAATAGAATGCAAGTTGTGGAATTCCTGAATCTATATTCTGAACCCCTCCCAATTTATAATGGTGTGCCCCAGGGAACCCCCCTTAGGTCCAATATTATTTCTAACAATGATAAACAGCCCTGGTGTTGATTTCCTGGCTAAAAATTTGTTCATGATCTAACTGTCTTAGAAGCAAGTTTCAAAAATTTAAAAGGTAACCCAATGGATGTCTTGGAATTGATATCAGCCAAAGCTGTTACTAATGATATGAAATTAACCTTTTAAAGTCAACTGTTCTTACTATTAATTTCCTTAAACCTCCCCCTTCTTTCTCCTGTCCAATCCCCCCTGAAATGTCTGTTACCACTATGAAATTACTGGGAGTTACCATCTCAAGCAACTTAAAAGGGGATTGTCATATTAATGATATCTTAAAACATACAAATGCTGCATTTTCTCTCCTTAAAAAATGTATATGCCCTAAATTGCATTGTTTGAGGATTTTCCTCTCAGAAGTATGCCCAACCCTCAAGTATGCCTGCCCTATTTGGCATTCTGACATCTCTATTGAATTGTTGGACAGAATAGAGGCAGTCCAAAAAAGGTGCCTAAGAATTATCTCCAATGAGGGTGAAGTACCTTATATTTCCCTTCTTTGGAGAGCTAATCTTGTCACCCTTGAGGAAAGAAGAGGAAAAATTTCCTTGTGTTTTGCTAGCAATGCCCTTCATAACCCTTGGACAACTCCCCTTTTACCTGGTCAATATTCACCCCTTTGGCCCTGCCTTCTATGTTCTGTTTCAACAAAAATCCCCCTTCTTGCCCTAATAAGAGCTTGCACTGAAATATATAGAAGAACTTTCATCCCTTACATAGTTGACATTTTCAATCAGTGAACCTCTGCAGCACCTACTTCCACTCCTGTTCCCTCTAGAAGGTTCTGACCATTGATGACCTTTAAAAATCTGTTTGTTATAAAAGTGAAACCTTGCAAAATAGATCTTCTGCTTAAATGAAGCACAAAAACATTGTTTTCAGCTTCCCAACCTTGCTCATTCCCAATTTATAAGGTTTTAAAGATATCCGAATACATTTTCTAAATTTAGAAATAAAAAATTGATATGGCTTAAAATTCTAATCAAATAACAGGAATTGCATTTTTCAGAACTAAAGCCAGAGAAAAAGAAACTGATAACTGAAAACTAAGGTAAAATGTTGTTTTGTCAAAATTTCAATAGGTATAGACCTATCATGTAGGCAAATTCCAGGACCCTCTAGAGGGATAAGGAGTGGAGGTAGGTACTTTAAAATACCTTCCTGGGATATACTTTGGTCATTTTTTTGCAAATCATATTATTGACTTATAAATAAAGTAAATATACCACTCTATGCCTTTTTTTTATGCCCTTTACAAATATAATAATCACTTCTATTGGAAATTCAAAATTAAGCTCTTGAAAATGACAAAAATATAAAAACCTAACCTAGGTACCTCCCCCCCCCCCAAAAAAAAACAACTAAAAAAAACACTTTCAATATTGTATACACAATTAAAACCATGCTATACCGTACATTCTATTTCTCTACAGCGGTGTCTTGCATCATCCTGTCAAAACAGGTTTTTCATTTAGTCTTCAGTTTGAGATATATAAAAGAGTGGGTATATTGAGGGAGTACCTGCAAGATTTGTTGTTACAATTTTCATTTATCCAACTTAATTGTAGAAAGTCAGTGCTTGTGTATTAAAAAAAGGATTTATTAAGAAACAGTAAGTTTAAAACAGATGTTTTAAGCCCTTTTACACCCTATATATTTTTACATTTTAATCATTTTCAAGATCTCAAAAAGGACTTAAATTTGAATTTCCTATAGAAGTGATTATTACATTTGTAAAGAGCATAAAAAAAAGCATTGAGTGATATATTTACTTTATTTGTAAGTCAATAATATGATTTACAAACAATTTACCCATACTTTAGCCTTTAGACCCATCCCTGAAAGTTTCATTTTCCTAACCTAACCCCTTTCCAAGAAAGCCAAAAGTAGCTTAAGTAGAATTTTACCAGATATTTACATCAAAATAGGATAGTTGGTATTTCCAAAAAGAGGTCCTTCTAAATAAGTCAATAAACTAGGCCTAATAATTTTAAGTGAATTCTTAAATATTTTTAATAATAACCATATTGTTGCATAGCTTGGATTTTTAGCTATTTATTGGGCTCTACAAGCCTTTTCAATTCTAATTTGATAACAAGATATGAGGCTTTGAATTTTACATAGGCCTAATTTTGCTCAATTAGATACTGGTCTTTTAGACTAATGACATGTTTTTGAATATTTTTCAATAACTTAACTAGTGTTGATAACTTCTTTGTTTGGTTCCAAAAAAAAACCTTTTAGGCCCATTTAAGGGCCTGTAGAAAGATTATTAAAGAGGAAGACACATTGTCATCAAAAACTAGTGTACCAAGTGGCATCATCCAGGGGAGTATAATAGGGCCACTACTCTTCATCCTCCATATAAATAGCATAACTGAGAGTATCATCAGCCATCTCAAGCTCTTTGCAGACAACACAAAGCTTTTCAGGCCAGTGGCAAAACAAGAAGATGTAATCATCCTGCAGAGTGACATTAACATGTTGAATAGGAATCTTGAGAGCCTAGGATTAAGCTTCAATGCTAAAAAGTGCAAGACATTATGGATTGGACCCAAGCCAAAAAACATCAAGAATTTTACCCAGGCATTTAGACACTAAAACCTTCACCAGACTCTACAAAGCCCTTGTATGACCAGCCATTGAGTATGGAAACATAGGCTAGTCTGGGATCCCTCATACATTGGCAATGCTATCAAAATCAAGGTGCAGAGGCATGCCACCAAACAACTCCCTGGACTAAAAGAAATGCCACATGAAGAGCGCCTGAAGCAAATGAACCTGCAAAGCATAAACTATAGAAGAAAAAGAGGGGACCTGATCCAGATTTACAAATCGAGAAAGGATCTAGATAGAACCGAGTTCAACAAATTCTTCTGTAGTCAGACTAGTTACTAGGCTCTGTTTAAGTCTGGGTTGCTTACTTCCACAAATTAGTGCCATTTTTGTTTTCTTTCCTTTCTTTCCTAGTAGGGTTTCGGCGACACCTTCACCAGATTTTAGACGTCCTGTTTAAGTAGTCGCCAAATGCCAACTTCTTCGTTCTCAAATGCTGCGGTTACGCATATCTCAACATCTCAATCCAAACACCAAGTTGAATTCATAAGACTCAAATTCATTTAACTCTTTAGTATGACCCAAGCAACATGTGCAAGCAGATGGACAAGATGTGACGATGATGCTGCCACTAACAGCTGAAAAGCCACCATATGAAATTGTCATGGCAACACCTTCAACTTTAGAAAAACTAAACGCAATCAAACAACTTAAAACCAATAAGTCACTTGGCGAATATGGTCTTCCTCCTGAAGTCTGCAAGGTCTCAACACATGTTGCAGGAAAAAACTAGAGCCCCTCATCAGTCTGATAAGGGTGAAGAAGATCTTAGCGTCTGATTTGAAGGTTTCAGTACTAGCCCCAGTATTTAAAAAGGGAAACAAATATGACAGCCATAACTACCAAGGAATATCATTAATGGATATGACCACCAAAGTATTCACCATGATTTTTGCTCAATAGGTTTGGAGAAGCAAGAGATCAGCGGACACGTGAAAATGAGTGCAGATTTTGCGGGGGAAAGGGTGCACTGACCAGATCTTCATTCTTTGGTATGTTCTACAATAGTGTAAACGGTACAACCTCCCTAGTATTTGCATATTTCCATATTTCATCGCTGGTTTCGACTCTCTCACCCTTGAAAACCTTTGGCGAATCACGGTGGAAGATGGTATGCCACTAAATTTTATATAGCTACTGAAAGCCTTCTATGAGCATTGTAAATTAACTATAAGTTCTGGGTGAAGAAACTAAGCCCTTCAATATGGCTGGCGGTAAAAAAAAGAATTAATTTTTTACCCTGTTTTGTTTAACTACTGTATGGATTGGATTCTAGTAAGAGCACTCTCGAGCTTTTTTGGTATCATAGTGGGATTGGGCATTAAAGTGTCTGATCTGGAGTTTGCGGATGACATTGTTGCTCTTGCTGCCGATCCAGCAACTACCCAAGCAATATTGAATGAAATTGCATATTTTTCTCAGCTACTGGGCATGAAGATCAATACGGTCTAAGCTAAGATCATGGACCTAAATATACAGTTGAATTATCAGCTTATGCCTTGCGGATAGGAATTAAAAAAGTTGATTGCTTCTCTTATTTTGGTTAACTAATAGATTATCATGGAGGTTTTGAAAGCACTTGGCCGCTGAAAGCGCTTCATCTTCGTGGTATGGATGTCCTTGACCACCGCTGTTTACGAAAAATGCTGAGGATTCGATACTCAGACAAAATCTCAAATGTTGATGTGCGTCACTGCTGCTGTAACCTCCAGCCCATGACCACGATTGTCAAACAGAGAAAACTGCTTTGGCTTAGTCATATCCGGAGAAAACCAGATGACCACATCATCAAGAAAGTGCCTCTAGCTGCTCCTCTGTGAAATTTGGGCAGACGTTCTGGCGGTCTACTGAAGGATTGATGGATAAAAGTCAAAAACAGTCTCGATACCATTAGTGTATTTCGGAAGTTTGGCAGAAAGTGGGAAAACTGCTGGCTCCGATTTGCAGAAGAGCTGGAAAAAGATTTCGGAAAATGAGAGTCAACCATACGGAGTATTTGAGATGCCGGGTGAGGCGTTCACGTCTGGTCCCGTAGCGAGTACAAGTACCTTTAAATACTACAGTATAAGCAAGAAAGAGGAGAAAAGCAAAACAACTCTAAATATAACCACACAGTAAAGGCACTACTAAACCTAATAAACAAGCTAACTCGGTGGGATGCTACAAAGAAAAATGGTTCTATAACAAGTCACGTCATTTTAGTCAACAAACGATCCAGATTGCAAAATTTAATGTCTGTCTCTCATTGACTAAATGGGCCACTCACGCTTGTGCATTTTAGGTAGGTAAATTTATAAAAATTGTCCTTGATTGGTAGACAATTTTAACTTGCCACTTACGTCAAGTAGCTCATAATTAATTGATCGATTTGTTTCCTTGTTTTTAGCTCACGTTATATATAAAAATGAAACCTGTGGATTAAAACAACGAAAAAAGAGAGAACATGCATCGATTATGCAACGATGAAATTAACTAAACAGACAGACTGAATGAAAATGAGATGAAAATTGGTAAACAAACCGAGTCGGACACCTCTTTATGCAACACAGTCTTCTTTGCTCTTTCATCGGGTACTCCATGCTGACGAATTGATTTACTAATACTATGGCAAGAGGAGAGATAAAGTAAAATTTTCAATATCTAAAGATACAAGACCAGATTTTCTTAAAATCTATCTCTTTTATAAGGATGTAAAGACCAAAACGCTAAAGGATAGAATGAGCACAAAAAGTAGATTAAAGCCTTCCCATTGCACGCTTCTTATACTTCCCTCGATTAGGAAAAATTCAGAATAACCTATTTGAATTTTCTTTTTGACATCACAATTAGTGCACTGCTGTAGACAAGAAATTTAATTGGTATCTGTAACACCTAACCATTGTAACGAAGGAACAGAATGTATAAAAAACCCAAGACAAGTTAAGCGACAGGAGGAGGAGTCGTACTATTAGAAACTATTGACTGAAATTCATCAACATTAAGCGTAAGACCAATTTTAGAAAACAGCAAACAAAAATTATCGCCTTTTAGTTTATGCAACATATATCCACAAAATTGGTCCAAATAAACTGACTCGCAAAATTTTCCTAAATTTGTAAAATTCTGAAAAACTAGCATTTTACTAAAAACACAAATTCAACACAACAGAGTATGATTAAAAGCAATAAATAAGTACCCTCCAGAACATCAAAGACAAATTTGTGAGCCTCTAAATAGTTATTTTCCAGCCTTAAATCAGTGAATTTTAGCATTTAGTTCTAATTCGCTCAAAACCTTGACTAGGATCAGCTCTTTACTTCTACCAGAAAAATTTATTTTTTAAAATTGTTTTTTGCTCTTTTTGTAGTTTTAAAAATATACACAAAAATCCTATCATGTAGATTTTTGATTCACGGTGATTGAAATAAAGACGCCAAATGTGTTTTTGTTAAAATTAATAAAAAAAAACTTTTTCCACAAAATAAATTTTTTTAAGAAAAGTAAAGAACTCGATTAAACCAAAAATGAGGAAAAATAAAATCAAATTTTTCTACCAAGCGTGAAACTACCACAAATCAGCATCGATAAATAAATGAAACCCAAAACGAGCAGAAATTACAATAAGTAACCGAGTCAAACTCAAAACGAACAGAAATTAACACAAGTTGGGCTCAAAACCCCTATGCCTTCCCAAGGCCAGAACATAACTTGCACTTTACTAAAAAAATATAAATGTTTTTACTTTTATAACTTTAATAAATCAAATAAAATTAAGATTTTGATTACTAAATATTAGTAAATGTATATTAAACTGAAAATGTACATTCATTTGTATTTTTTTCAGTAAAGTGCAAATTATGTTCTGGCCTTGGGAAAGCATGAGGGGTTTTAGAAGGCAACTTATGTTAATTTCTGCTCGTTTTGAGTTTGACTCGGTTATTTATTGTAATTTCTGGTCGTTTTGGGTTTCATTTATTTATCGATGCTGATTTGGGTAGTTTCACGCTTGGTAGATTATTTGGTTTTATTTTTGCTCATTTTTGTTTAATGAAGTTCTTTACTTTTCTTTGAAAAATTTATTTTGTGGAAAAAGTTCTTTTAATTAATTTCTGTTAGTTTTATATTGACTTAGTCTTTTCAGAGAGACAGAAAATGATACTTTAAATCTTTTCGTTTTTTTAAGAATTAGTTTGACCTGCTATTTGTATGCTGGTGAAAAATTTTCAGCAATTTTTAACAACATACACCCTCTTAAAAATCCGGAAACAAATAGTAGTGTTTAATTTAGTTTCATACTTCCTCTAGTTGACCTGAAAAGGAAAACTTGATACCACTCGCAAAATAATCTGTATACTTTGTTTGATTGCTTGGATGCACTTACGCTATTTTAATTTGGTTAAACTTTAAGAGCAGAAGTAGCCCCAAAAGTTTGAACGTAATACCCTCAGTCGTTCTTGGGATATTACTGAGATACCTTATTGGAAATTAGCATTAACACAGGGCATTTTGATTTAATCTTATGGCAACATTTAGTTTTTAAACTTAAGGTTAAATGGGTGGGGGGGCGGGGGAGGGGGATTAGTTTCCCTCTAATCACTTTTGACTATTAAAAAGGGCCCCTTTCTATTTTCAATCGAATGAGCCCTTTTCGAAGTTTCTTCGACAACTCCTTTGATACAAAATACCCTGGTCTAAACAGCAACAACAACAAAAAAGTAATACATTATATCCATATCGATCTTTACTATAAAAATGTCAATGCCTTCCAATTACTTTCGACTATTAAAAAGGGCACTAGGCCTTTCGAATTCCAATCGAATGAGCCTCTTTCGATTTTCTACGACAACACTTCCTATAAACACCTTATATGGCCCCAGGGCATAAATTACAACTCTTATCCTAAGGGCTGTGAGGATGGTTGTTATCCTCTAAGACCTAATTTCCAGAGCCTTCAACTACGTTACACAAAATGGCTGTCTCAAAATTTTGATTGGATGTGTCTGGGAAAATGGTGGGCGTGAGAGGGGCGTTTGTCTTTCTCCAATCACTTTCAACTATCAAAAAAGGCACTAGCAACTTGAATTTCCAATAAAATAAGTCCTTTTGAAGTTTCTACGACAACCCTTTCAATAAAAACCTTATATATGCCCCCAGGGGATAACTTACAACCCTCGCCCTGAGGGCTGGGTGGGGGGGTTGTCATCCTCAAAGACCTAATTTCAAGAAATTTCTACTACGTTGAACAAAAAGGCTATCTGAAAATTTTGATTGGATGTGGTTGGGGGAATGGTGGGCGTGAGAGAGCGGTTAGTTACCATCCAATCACTTTCAACTATCAAAAAGGGCACTATCACTCTCAATTTCCAATTGAATGAGCCCCTTTTCAAGTTTTTACGACAACTCTATCGTTAAAAACCTTATATGCCCCCTGGGCAAAACTTACAACCTTTGCCCTGGGGACTCTGGGGGGTTTGTCATCCTTAAATACATAATTTCCAGAACTTTCAACTACTTTGAACAAAATGGCTAACTCTAAACTTTGATTGAATGTGTTTGGGGAAATGGAGGGCGTAATTACTCTCCCCTCACTTTCGACTATTAAAAAGGGCAATTTCAATTTCCAATCAAATGAGCCCCTTTTGAAATTTCTACAACGACTTTCTATATAAACCTTATATGCCCCAAGGGCAAAAAATTACTACCCTTGCACTGAAAGCTCTGATTGGGTTTTTATTCTAAAAGACCTAATTTCCAGAACTTTCGACTACGTTGAACAAAATAGATATCTCAAAATTTTGATTGGATGTGTTTGGGGAATGGTGGGCGTGAGAGGGGGGTTAGCTGCCCATTTCAACAGAAACGTTATACGCCCCCAGGGCATAACTTATAACCCTTGCCTTGAAGACTATGGGGAGAGTGTCCTACTCAAAGGTATAATTTCCTGAACTTTAAACTTCGTGGAACAAAATAGCTATCAAGAAATTTTTATCGGATATGTTTTGGGAAATGGTGGGCGTGGAAGGGGTGTTTGTTGCCTTCCAATCACTTCCGACTATTAAAAAGGGCAATAACCATTGCAATTTCTAATCGAATGAGTCATTTTTGAAGTTTCTACGATGACGCGTTCAGTAAAGGCCTTACATGCCCCCAGGGCATAAATTACAACCCTTGCCCTGAGGGCTGTGGGGGAGTGTCCTTCTCAAAAACATAATTTCTATCTGGAAATCCAAAACACTGAATAAAATGGCTATTTAAAAATTTTGATTCGATGTGTTTGGGGAAAAGGTGGGCGAGAGAGGGGGGCTAGTTGCCCTCAAATCACTTTCGACTATTAAAAAGGGCAGTAGACCTTTGAATTTCCAATTGAATGAGCCCTTTTTCAAGTTTCTACGACCAAGATTTCAAATTAGTGGGGGGAGTGTCCTACTCAAAGGAATATTTTCCTGAACTTTAAACTGCGCGGAACAAAATGGTTATCTCAAAATTTTGATTGGATGTGTTTGGGGAAATGGTGGGCGTAGAAGGGGTGTTAGTTGCCTTCCAATCACTTTCGACTATTAAAAAGGGCACAAGCCATTTCAATTTCTAATCAAATGGAGCCCTCTACTACAACACGTTCTATAAAAACTTAATAAGCCCCCAGGGCTAAATGATAACGCTTGTCCTAAGGGCTGTGCGGAGGTTTTCATCCTCAAATAGCTAATTTCCAGAACTTAAAATTACGTTTAATAACATGGTTGTCTCAAAATTTTGATTGGATGTGTTCGGCGGAATGAGGGGCGTAGGGGGGGGGCTATTTGCCCTCCAATCACTTTCGACTATTAAAAAAGGTGCTAGCCCATTGAATTTCCAATCGAATGAGACTGTTTTGAAGTTTCTACGACAACGCCTTCTATAAAAACCTTATAGCCCCCGGGGCATAACTTAAAACCCTTGCCTTGAGGGTTGTGAGGGAGTGTCCCCCTCAAAAACATATTTTCTATCGGGAAATCAACTACGTTGAACAAAATGGCTATCTCAAAATTTTGATTGGATGAGTTTGGGGGAATGATGAGAGTGGGGGGGGGGCTAGTTGCCCTCCAAACACTTTCGACTATTAAAAAGGGTACTAGCCCTTTTGAATTTCCAATCGAATGAGCCTATGTTGAAGTTTCTACGACAATGCCTTCTATAAAAACCTTATATGCCCCCAGGGCATAACTTAAAACCCTTGCCCTGAGGGTTGTTGGGGAGTTTCCTGCTCAGAAACCTATTTTCTATCTGAAAATCAACCACGTTGAACAAAATGGGTATCTCAAAATTTTGATTAGATGTATTTTGGAGAATGATGGGCGTGGGGGGGGGCACTAGCCACTCCAATTTCCAATCGAATGAGCCCTTTTCAAAGTTTCTACGACAACTCCTTCGATACGAAGTGCCCGGGTATAAAGAACCAAAAAACAACACATCGTACCCACATCGTTCTTTAATTAGGCAGCGCTAGCGAGCTACCTATGATAGTGATTCATATTATAAGTCCTATGGGTAGATTATTTGAAAAAAACTACGTTTTCTAAAGAGTTAAAGAGGCTGAGTTACAAGGTCGAACCTTAAAACGTACAGGGATTAGGAGGCACAGTTGGGGGGCTACCACCCCCAAACCCCCGCTTTCGCAGCCTTTAAATATAAAAAAATTTCTTTAAACTGAAAGTAAGGAGCGACATTAAAACTTAAAACGAACAGAAATTATTCCGTATATGAAAGAGGCTGTGCCCTCCTCAACGCCTCGCTCTTTACGCTAAAGTTTGACTTTCTCACAACTCTTTTTTTAAACAATAAAAACTTTAGCGTAAAGAGCGAGGCGTTGAGGAGGGCACAGCCTCTTTCATATACGGAATAATTTCTGTTCGTTTTAAGTTTTAATGTCGCTCCTTACTTTCAGTTTAAAGAATTTTTTTTTATATTTAAAGGCTGCGAAAGCGGGGGGTTGTAGCCCCCCCACTGTGCCTCCTAATCCCTGTACGTTTTAAGGTTCGACCTTGTAACTCAGCCTCTTTAGCTCTTTAGAAAACGTAGTTTTTTTCAAATAATTTCTGCACGTTTTTGTACAGTTTATTACTTATTATTGCTTGACTAACTGTTAGCTGATCGTGTCAGGAGTTAAAGTTGGGGGCTGCCGCCCCCCAAACCCCCGCTCTTGAACATTCTTGTGTTAAGGCTTTTAATTCCTGAATACTCAAATCACGTCGTACAGGGTGCCTCCTAATCCCTGTACGTTTTAAGGTTCGAACTTGTGACTCAGCCTCTTTAACAGCCCCCCAACTGTGCCTCCTAATCCCTGTACGTTTTAAGGGTCGACCTTGTAACTCAGCCTCTTTAACTCTTTAGAAAACGTAATTTTTTTCAAATAATTTAAAAAAGAAACTGAGTTTCTTTTCAAAGTATATAAAAAAGTTGCTCTGATGGTGAATCGAACCCAGGTTTTTCGCCTGAAAGTCGGGAGTATCAGCCGCTGGACTATACAAACACAATAGTAATTGTTGTTTAGCGCATTTAAGCTATTTTCGACGCAAGCAAATTCCCAAAAATCTTGATATGTGGTTTTTGGAAAACAGGGAAGGAGTGATCAGATTGAGCTGAAATTTCGAGGATAAGCTCCCAGGCCCCAGGAAAGCTTATCCTCTAAACTTCAGCCCGATCAGACAACGTTAAAGGGGGGTTGTGGTGGGAAAAATTAACAAGAGCTAATATAGGAAAACGAGGTTTTTCGTAAATGTAAATTCGGGGGATAATTTTTTCGGTCTGAATATATCAAAAGGCCCTAACAGGTCGAATTCTGCTTCGACTGAGTCCTCATTCAACCGGATCCGGGGCCAACTGTGGCCTGTAGGCGTGGATAAGAAAAAAAAACGAAATGAACTTTAAGTGGCGATATTTGGTTTTTTGAAAACAGAGAAGGAGTAATTGGATTGAGCTAAAATTTCGAAGATAAGCTCCCAGGCCCTAGGAAAACTTAACCTCTAAATTTCACCCCAATCGGACGACGTTAAAGGGGGCTGTGGTGGGAGGGTCCAAACTTCCGGCCCAGTTTACCCCATGAAGATAAAGTCGGAGGAGGATGAAATTTTGCAAGTTTCTTAGTTTGAGTTTGGGCTACAAAATGCGATTACCGCCGTCTCTCTGCGACCTCTAGGACCTGAAATCGCTTAACATTGTGGTGGGTCGCCTCTTTATAGAGGCACAAGTGTGCCTCTTTGATTATCCTCTGTATCTTTGAGAAGTTGAAGATAAAAATAGTCGCTGTTTTGAATACTGTTCTAAACGAAATGTTTAGAGACTTTAGAAAACTGAAGATCGTTAAAAGAATTTTAAGTAAGCTGTTAATACAATCAGAAAATTTGTATTTTGCTGCTATTGCAATTTTTCTACTGTATTATTGTATAAAAAATTTGGACCTTCTCTAAGAAAGTATGCTTTTGTTATTGTTGCTCCTTGAACTTCGACATTTCAAGAAAACTAAGAATATTTGACAAAAAAAGGTACAAAGAAGTGAAAAACAGAAGTGAGCAAAACAGTCAAGATCTAATAATTGCATGCTACAAAATAGGCCTTGCAAAACAGTCAACATCTATTAATTGCAAGCTACAACTTAGGCCTTAACTCACGACCTAGAAAGTGAAGTCTAAAAAAGTTATAAAGCTTCCTTATTTTTGCGGCATCGAATCAACTGAAATTTTTACTCTAATTTAGTCTGTCCGTTCAACCAGAGAGAGGTGGCAATTGCAAGCGCTCAAGGTAAAAGTCTTTTCGAGAGATTTCAGACCTTTGTTTAAACAACTAAGCATTTGTGGTTGTAATAAACTTTTACAATTAACATAAGTCGAAACATTATTTACTATTTCTGAATTAGCTTTACATGAAAATTTTTCTCATTGAATTTTTCAACGCGTTTTTAAACTTTCGGTACTATCGGCTGCGGTTTAAGATTTATTAGGCTCATAAAGGGGCTAAAAGAGGTGGCACTATAAAGGAGGGATAAAAAACCTCTTACTGTTGGTTTTCAACCATGTATATTTGTATAATACCCTTTCCATGCTTCCCAGCATTTCTACTTCAGATATTGCATCCGAACATGCCATTTTTGGCAAGCTAAAACTTAGGCCTTAACTTACGACTTAGAAAGTGAAGTCTAGAGAGAGAGGAAGAGAGGATTTAATTCCTCCAGAGACCAGAGATGAAGGACAGGTGCCAATTGCAAGCGCTCAAGATAAAAGTCTTTTCGAGGGATTTCAGACCTTTTTTTTAATCACCTATAAATTTGTGTTTGTAATAAACTTTTACAATTAACATAAGTCGAAACATTATTTACTATTTCTGAATTAGCTTTACATGAAAATTTTTCTCATTGAATTTTTCAACGCGTTTTTAAACTTTCGGTACTATCGGCTGCGGTTTAAGATTTATTAGGCTCATAAAGGGGCTAAAAGAGGTGGCACTATAAAGGAGGGATAAAAAACCTCTTACTGTTGGTTTTCAACCATGTATATTTGTATAATACCCTTTCCATGCTTCTCAGCATTTCTACTTCAGAAATTGCATCCAAACATACATTTTTGGCAAGCTACAACTTAGGCCTTAACTCACGACCTAGAAAGTGAAGTCTAAAAAAGTTATAAAGCTTCCTTATTTTTGCGGTATCGCATCAACTAAAATTTTTATTCTAATTTAGTCTGTCCGTTCAACCAGAGATAAAGGAGAGGTGACAATAGTAAGCGCTCAAGATAAAAGTTTTTTCGAGGGTTTTCAGACCTTTTTTTTAAACACCTATAAATTTGTGTTTGTAATAAAATTTTACAATTAACATAAGTTGAAATAATATTTACTTTTATTGAATTAGCTTCAGCGGAAAATTTTCTCATTGGATTTTTCAACGCGTTTTTAAACTTTCGATACTATCGGCTGCAGTTTAATATTTATTAGGCTCACAAAGGGGCTAAAACAGGTGGCACTAAAAGGGAGGAATTAAAAACCTCTGACTGTTGGTTTTCAACCATGTATTTTTGTATAATACCCTTTCCATGCTTTCCAGCATTTCTACTTCAGATATTACATCCAAACATGCCATTTTTGGTGGCATACGGGACTTTGTGATGGTGTTATTAAGACATACGAATATTCACAGCGAACACATACACAGGATCAAGAGCTTTAAAATGAAACATATCTCTGCAATATTGCAATAGACTGGTACTATTACTAGTCGGCCGACGATTTGTAAAACTTACTGAGGGGATGGGAGGGAGATTATACAAGAGGGAGGATTATAAAATTTAGGTTTGAGGTTTCAAACCATGGAGATTATGAGTAGAATGTATCTATGCAATTTGCACAGACATATAGGAATTACCGTGCTATTTGCACAGACATATAGGAAAAACATTTCCAGAGCATGTACTTATGGATTTGCTTGCCCTATGTTCCTTGGCGTCTTTCCAGAGCATGTACTTATGGATTCTAGCCGACTATGTTCCTTCCTGTGCTATTTGGGGAGATTACGTTCCTTGACACCTTTTCAGGGAATGTACTTATGGATTTAGGTGGATTATGTTCCCTCCCATGCTATTATAAGGGCTTATGTTCCCTCCCATGCTATTATAAGGGCTTATGTTCCCTCCCATGCTATTCTATAGTGCTATGTTCCCCCATGCTATTCTATAGTGATATCTTCCTTCATATGCTATTCTAAGGGTTTATGTTCCTTCCTATGCTATTCTAAGGGTTTATGTCCCCCCCATGCTATTCTATAGCACCATGTTCCTTTCTATGCTATTATAAGGGTTTATGCTCCCTCCCATGCTATTCTATAGCACTATGTTCCTACCTATGTTATTCTATGGGACCTCTACACGTGGTTAAACATGTTTTTAAACTAAGGGAATCCAGAACCTACAAGAAAACCCACGTCTGAGGCCCTACAGTTACACATGGACATTGCAAAAAAAGCTGGCAAGGTATAAAGTGGCCAAGCATGTTTTGAAACTAAGGGAATCCGAAAAATACATGAAAAAATACATGGAATTACACAAGAACCGGGACAAGAAAACCCATGCCTGAGACGCTACAGTTACACGTGGACATTTTAAAAAGCGACTGATTTTTCTGATTTTTTGGAAGATTGCCTTAACTCGAGAGTAATTTGTTATTAAAAAATTGGATGCTACAATCAGAATTGTTTGATTGACATTTGCAAAAAGGGGTAAGGGATTTGCGAAATGGAGTGTAACTCGAGAGTAGTTTGCTATTAAAAAATTGGATGCTACAATCAGAACTCTTTGATTGAAATTTGCAAAAAGGGATAAGGGATTTGCGAATTGGACTGGAACTCGAGAATAGTTTGTTATTAAAAAATTGGATGCTACAATGAGAATTGTTTGATTAACATTTGCAAAAAGGGGTAAGGGGATTTGTGGATTGGAGTGTAACTCGAGAGTAGTTTGTTATTAAAAAATTGGATGCTACAATCAGAATTGTTTGATTGACATTTGCAAAAAGGGGTAAGGGATTTGCAAATTGGGATATATGAAGGTGGAAAAAAAAAAGAAAAAAACAGGGTTAAACTGATTATCAGTTATGGTAACCCCTTGGGGTTGTTAACTCAGGCAATTTGTTATAAATTTGAGACATGATCAATCTATGAAAATGGTTAATGATGATAGAATGACATTGTGAGTTGACCTAGCTTTACCTCTCCGATGTGTTCTGTATAATACACAAGTTGTGTTTGAACAGTGTTGTCAGTTTAAAATAGGGTCCAACGTTATAGTATACTAAAAATTTGATACTAAGAGAGATGTAGATGGCAAAAAAATAATTTTAATAAAAAAATTCAGAACAAACCGTAGAAATCCTTGCAAATCAAGTAGTAAGGTGTATTTGAGTACAAACAATCAACGATCATAAGCACCAATGACCCTAACCAGCAGAGACATCAATCCCCCAAAGGTACCCTATCCCCACACTCGAAGGGTGCCCCTCCCCTCCAATTTTTTGGCCCCCTCACCCCATTTTTTTTTCTTTTTTTTGGCAATTGACATTTTTTCTGATAACAAGTATCATTCATTACGATCGTAGGTTTCAAATTTGAAACTTAAGTCCATTTTAAATCGAAAAATAAACTATTTCTGTAAAATCTGAGTTATTAAGGGTTTTTGACCGTAAACTCTAGTTTTTTGTGAGAAAATTATGGAAAATACAATTCTCTGGTTCAAATGTGAAACTTAAGTCCATTTTTGGAACGAAACATAAAACTATTTCTGTAAAATCTCAGCTAATAATGGTTTTCGACGATAAATTCTAGTTTTTTGTAAGAAAATTATGCAAAATACAAGTCTCTAGTTCAAATGTGAAACTTAAGTCTATTTATGGATTGAAAAATAAAACTATTTCCGTTAACTCTGAGTTAATTAGGATTTTTGACCGTAAACTCTAGTTTTTTGTAAGAAAACTATGGAAAATACAATTCTCTGGTTCAAATGTAAAACTTTAGTCTATTTATGGATCGAAAAATAAAACTATTTCCGTAAAATCTGAGCTAAAAAGCCTTTTTGACCGTAAACTATAGTTTTTTGTAAGAAAATTATGGAAGATACGATTCTCTGGTTCAAATGTGAAACTTGAGTTCATTTTTGGATCGAAAATATAAATTATTTCTGTAAAATCTGAGCTAATAAGGGTTTTTGACTGTAAACTCTAGTTTTTTGTAAGAAAATTACGGAAAATACAATTCTCTGGTTCAAATGTGAAACTTAAGTCCTTTTTTGGATCGAAAAATAAAACTATCTCCGTAAAATCTGAGTTAATAAGGGTTTTTGGTTGTAAACTCTAGTTTTTTTTAAGAAAATTATGAATAATACAATTCGTTGGCTCATAGGTGAAACTTAAATCCATTTTTCGCTAAGTCTCAGAGTGAATAAGTTCGTTTTCAACATCCTCTGTCAGATACCTCAAATAAAATTGACAAAATCTAAATTTCAGAATGAATAAATGCTTTAACAACATCCTTTATCGGATATGTCGGATAAAATTGACAAAATCTAATTATCAGAGTGACTAAATTTTTCTATCAACATCCTTTGCCAGATACATCGAATAAAATTGATAAAATATAAGTGTTAGAGTGAATAAATTTTCTTATCAACATCCTTTGTCAGATGCATCAATTAGAATTGACAAAATCTAAATTTCAGAAGGAATAAATTCATTATCAACATCCTTTGTCAGATATCTCGGATAAAATTGACAAAATCTAAGTATCAGAGTGAATATTTATATTATCAACAACCTTTTCCAGAGACATCAAATTTAATTGATAAAATATAAGCGTCAGATGGAATAAATTTTTTTCGCAGCCTCATTTGCAAGAAAAAAAAAATAAAATCGACAAAATACAAAGTTCAGCACGTTTAACCGCATAAACATTCTACGTTGTTATATATGTCATGTAGAATTGACTAAATCTAAGTATCAGAGTGACTAAATTCTATATCAACATCCTTTTTTCGGATACATAGGATAAATTTGACAGAATCTAAGTGTCAGTGTGAATAATTTTTTTTTATCGACATCCTTTGTCAGATACATCAAATAAAATTGACAAAATCTAAATTTCAGAATGAATAAATGCTTAAACAACATCCTTTATTGGATATGTCGGATAAAATTGAAAAAATTTAAGTATCAGAGTGACTAAAATTTCTTATCAACATCCTTTTCTCGGATACATAGGATAAAATTGACAGAATCTAAGTGTCAGTGTGAATAAATTTTTTTATCAACATCCTTTGTCAGATACATCAAATAAAATTGACAAAATCTAAATTTCAGATTGAATAAATTCATTATCAACATCCTTTATCGGATAGGTCGGATAAAATTGACAAAATCTAAGTATCAAAGTGACTAAATTCTATATCAACATCCTTTTCTGGAATACCTAGGATAAAATTGACAGAATGTAAGTGTCAGTGTGAATATATTTTTTATCAACATCCTTTGTCAGATACATCAAAATAAAATTGACAAAATCTAAATTTCATAATGAATAAATTCATTATCAACATCCTTATCAATTTTATTCGATGTATCTGGCAAAGGATGTTGATATAAAAACTATTCACTATTATACTTAGATTTTGACAATTTTATCAGACATATCCGACAAAGGATGTTGATATAGAATTTAGTCACTATGATACTTAGATTTTGTCAATTTTATCCGACATATCTGACAAAGGGTGTTGATAATGAATTTATTCATTCTGAAATTTAGATTTTGTCAATTTTATTTGATGTATCTGACAAAGGATGTTGATAAAAAAAATTATTCACTCTGACACTTACATTTTATCAATTTTATTCGATGTATCTGGCAAAGGATGTTGATATAAAAGCTGTTAACTCAGATAGTTAGATTTTGTCAATTTTATCCGACATATCCGACAAAGGATGTTGATAATGCATTTATTCATTCTGAAATTTAGATTTTGTCAATTTTATCCGATGTATCTGCCAAAGGATGTTGATAAAAAAAATTATTCACACCGACACTTAGATTCTGTCAATTTTATCCTATGTATCCGAGAAAAGGATGTTGATAAGAAATTTTAGTCACTCTGATACTTAGATTTTATCAATTTTATCCGACATATCCGATAAAGGATGTTTTTGAAGCATTTATTCATTCTAAAATTTAGATTTTGTCAATTTTATTTGATGTATCTGACAAAGTATATTGATAAAAAAAAATGTATTCACTTTGATACTTAGATTTTTTCAATTTTATCCTATAAATTCGAGAAAAAGATTTCTATATCTAATTTAATCTCTCTGACACTTGGATTGTATCAATTTTATCCGAAATATCTAATAAAGGATGTTGTTAAAGCATTTATTCATTCTGAAATTTAGATTTTTTCAATTTTATTTGTTGTATCTCACAAAGGGTTCTGATAGAAAAATGTATTCACTCTGACAATTCTATCTTATCAATTTTATTCGATGTATCTGGCGAAGGATATTGTTAGAAAAAATATTCACTCTGATACTTAGATTTTGTCAATTTTATCCGAAATATCCGACAAAGGATGTTGATAATGAATTTATTCATTCTGAAATTTAGATTTTGTCAATTTTATTTGATGTATCTGACAAAGGATGTTGATAAAAAAAATTTATTCACTCTAACACTTATATTTTATCAATTTTATTCGATGTATCTGGCAAAGGATGTTGATAAAAACATTTAGTAACTCTGATACTTAGATTCTGTCAATTTTATCCGACATATCCGATAAAGGATGTTGTTAAAGCATTTATTCATTCTGAAATTTAGATTTTGGTCAATTTTATTTGATGTATCTGACAAAAGATGTTGATAACGAATTTATTCACTCTGAGACTTAGCGAAAAAAAGGATTTAAGTTTCACCTATGAGCCAACGAATTGTATTTTCCATAATTTTCTTACAAAAAACTAGAGTTTACAGTCAAAACCCTTATTAACTCAGATTTTACGGAGATAGTTTTATTCTTCGATCCAAAAAAGGACTTAAGTTTCACATTTGAACCATTGAATTGTATTTTCCATAATTTTCTTACAAAAAACTAGAGTTTATGGTCAAAAACCCTTATTAGCTCAGATTTTACAGAAATAGTTTATTTTTTCGATCCAAAAATGGACTTAAGTTTCATATTTGAACCAAGGAATTGTATTTTCCTTTATTGTCTTACAAAAAAAACTAGAGTTTACGGTCAAAAACCCTTATTAGCTCAGATTATACGGAAATAGTTTTATTTTTCGATCCATAAATGGACTTAGGTTTCACATTTGAATCAGAGAATGGTATTATCCATAATTTTCTGACAAAAAACTAGAGTTTACGGTCAAAAACCCTTATTAGCTCAGATTTTACGGAAATAGTTTTATTTTTCGATCCAAAAATGGACTTAAGTTTCACATTTGAACCAAAGAATTGTATTTTCCATAATTTTAACACAAAAAACTAGAGTTTACGGTCAACTACCCTTATTAACTCAGATTTTACAGAAATAGTTTATTTTTCGATCAAAAAATGGACTTAAGTTTCACATTTGAAACCTACAATCGTAATGAATGATATTTGTTATCATAAAAAATGTCAATTGCCAAAAAAAAAGAAAAAAAAAGAAAAAAATGGGGGCGGGGGCCAAAAAGTTGGAGATGAGGGGGCAACCTTCGAGTTTGGGGATAGGGGACCTTTGGGGGGTTGATGTCTCTGCTGGTTAGGGTCATTGGTGCTTATGATCCTTGATGGTTTGTACTCACATACACCTTACTACTTCATTTGCAAGGGTTTCTATGGTTTGTTCTGAATTTCTTTATTAAAATTATTTTCTTGCCTTCTAAATCTCTCTTAGTATCAACTTTTTAGTAAACTATAACATTGGACCCTATTTTAAACTGACAACACTGTTCAAACACAACTTGTGTATTGTACAGAACACATCGGAGAGGTAAAGCTAGGTCAACTCACAATGTCATTCTATCATCATTAACTATTTTCATAGATTGATGTTGTCTCAAATTTATAACAAATTGCCTGAGTTAACAACCCCGAGGGGTTACATTAACTGATAATCACTTTAACCCTTTTTTTCGTTTTTGTTCACCTTCATACAATCCAATTCACAAATCCCTTACCCCTTTTTGCAAATGTCAATCAAACAGTTCTGATTGTAGCATCCAATTTTTTAATAACAAACTACTCTCTAGTTACAGTCCAATTCGCAAATCCCTTATCTCTTTTTTGCAAATTTCAATCAAATAATTCTGATTGTAGCATCCAATTTTCTAATATCAACCTACTCTCGAGATACACTCAAATTCGCAAATCCCTTACCCCTTTTTGCAAATGTCAATCAAACAATTATGATTGTAGCATCCAATTTTTTAATAACAAACTACTTTCTAGTTACACTCCAATCCGCAAATCCCTTACCCCTTTTTGCAAATGTCAATCAAACAATTCTGATTGTAGCTTCCAATTTTTTAATAACAAACTACTCTCGAGTTAAGGCAATCTTCCAAAAAATCAGAAAAACCAGTCGTTTTTTAAAATGTCCACGTGTAACTGTAGTGTCTCAGGCATGGGTTTTCTTTTCCCGGTTCTTGTGTAATTCCATGTATTTTTTCATGTATTTTTCTCATTCCCTTAGTTTCAAAACATGCTTGGCCACTTTATACCTTGCCAGCTTTTTTTGCAATGTCCATGTGTAACTGTAGTGTCTCAGACGTGGGTTTTCTTGTAGGTTCTGGATTCCCTTAGTTTAAAAACATGTTGAACCACGTGTAGAGGTCCCATAGAATAACATAGGAAGGAACATAGTGCTATAGAATAGCATGGGAGGGAACATAAGCCCTTATAATAGCATAGGAAGGAACATGGTGCTATAGAATAGCATGGGGGGGACATAAACCCTTAGAATAGCATAGGAAGGAACATAAGCCCTTAAAATAGCATAGGAAGGAACATAGCACTATAGAATAGCATGGGGGAAACATAGCACTATAGAATAACATGGAAGGGAAAATAAGCCGTTATAATAGCATGGGAGGGAACATAAGCCCTTATAATAGCATGGGAGGAAACATAATCCACCTAAATCCATAAGTACATTCCCTGAAAAGGTGTCAAGGAACGTAATCTCCCCAAATAGCACAGGAAGGAACATAGTCGGCTAGAATCTATAAGTACATGCTCTGGAAAGACGCCAAGGAACATAGGGCAAGCAAATACATAAGTACATGCTCTGGAAATGTTGTTCCTATACGTCTGTGTAAATAGAATGGTAATTCCTATATGTCTGTGCAAATTCCATAGATACATTCTACTATTATGACGGTACCTATTTGATGCTTATTGACATCTCCACTCCAGACATGGCCAGACATGGGCCCGAAATTTTTTGAATTTTGGTGCCATATATGATGGTACTACCAAGAAAAATTCATAAAAGGTACGTAAAGTTAAAAACAGACCTTTAAATAAGATTAAACAATTCACTATGACGTGGCAGTAATCTGCTAGTCAGCAGACCATTAATACAAAATATTAAGGGGGCTTTAAGAGGGAATATATAAAATGAGGATTCTTAGCCTCAGGAATAGGGTTTTCAACCATGAAGATTATGATAATTAGTTTTTCATTCTTCTCAGCCTTTCCATTCTGGAAGCGGTACACAAAGTGCACTTTTTGGGTACTATATGACGCTTTTTTAAAATATAAATTTTTGGTACTATGTGGTACAATATGGTATTTTGTTCATTATGCAATCCTAAAAAGGGCTTATCCCATATTTGCATCTCAATCACTCGAATTATCTGTCTTGGATTTTTCTACAATTAGCCATGTCTTGATGCCGACTGCAAAATACTTAATTTTAATTCAAAATTAATTTTAATGAATTAAAATCTAGTATTTTGCAGGCATCAAGACATGGCTAATTGTAAAAAAGCCAAGACAGATAATCCGAGTGATTGAGAGACAAATATGGGATAAGCCCTTTTAAGGATTGTATAATTGGATTTAGGATTGGATGAGAATTTTTGCCTGTGACTAGTTCGATGTCATTAGTGGATGGATTTTGATTAATCCTCCATTTTGCCTTAATCATCAGCAATAAAAAAAAACTTACAGTATTTGGTGTCAAGAATAAATCATGAAATTATTTAATTGCTGATGATGATGGGAAAAAAGAAAATAATATGAATGATCCGAATTATAAAATGCCTTGGAGTGACAAAATTAACAGCAAATTTAAACGTAAAAAGAATAAATTTGCTATTAGAAGCAGCTGCTCCTTCAACTGCTATTACATCAAGTAACTGCGAACTGTTGTCGTGGACTAAATTGGCCAGCAATAAGCTAAATTAAAAACTCTAGGGAAAACCGTCTTTACGAGTGTAACTTATAATTCTCCATTTGACACTGCCAAGATAGAAGAAGTTCAATGGAAGATTCAGTTAAAATTTCTTCAAAAAATGAATGCTGACCCTTATGAGGACTTCCCCTTACAAACATAAAAACTGGTTTTACGAAGCCTAGCCACTTTTATGGACCCTTAGCAACAGCGTTTAGCATTTTCACATTACCGTTCCGTAAGGTCAGCCTCTTAACAGCGTAATCTATGAAGGAATAGTGAACAACTAACTACCCACAAGTTGGCCAAACTATGGCCTACTTAGCCGAAATCATATTATCTT
The DNA here is from genome assembly GCF_049724085.1 of Artemia sp. Qi Xiang Cuo. NCBI lineage: Eukaryota > Metazoa > Arthropoda > Branchiopoda > Anostraca > Artemiidae > Artemia > Artemia sp. Qi Xiang Cuo. The sequence goes on from NC_142796.1 coordinate 94,629,129, forward strand.
GATTGGTTAACTAAAAATGTTCTTAGAATAAAGAAGGTTAACTAAAAGAAAACTGCTGTTTTCATGTATAAATACTTGAATAGTCTAGCAATCCCAGGACTAACACATCTTGTCCTTTTTCATTTATCATAATACTATCATGCTTATCCAACGTCGTCATCTACACATTTTTCTCTTATCTCGGATATTTGTCACCCGCAAAGAACAGCTTTTTCTATCAAATTAAATAAAAAAAAACAAGTTTTTTTTAACTGAAAGTAAGGAACGACGATAAAACTTAAAACGAACAGAAATTATTCCGTATATGAAAGGGGCTCTCACCTCCCTCCTCAACGCCTCCCTCTTTACGCTAAAGTTTTTTATTGTTTAAAAAAATAAAAGTTGCGAGAAAGTCAAACTTTAGCGTAAAGAGTGAGGCGTTAAGGAGGTGACAGCCCCTTTCATATACGGAAAAATTTCTGTTCGTTTTAAGTTTTAATGCCTTTTTTTACTTTCAGTTAAAAAAACTTATTTTTTTATTTAATTTTTGAACGTTTTTGAATTGATGCAGGTTTTGATTTTGGCTCACCGTACATGAATAATTAAAACAAAATTTGCATATTAATTACACTTTTATTTGGTTAAAAGGCTTTCTCGAAACTTGTTTAATTTTATTTACGAACGTTTTTATTAGTAATAAATATACGTAACTTACGAATTAACTTACGCAACGAACTTCTCTATTCATATATTTTTAATACGTATATTAGGGGGCTCGGCTACAACCTGCTATACCTTGCTCTTTAAGCTAAAGTTCGAATTTTGTTCCAATTCTTTAAAAATGACCCCTTAATCACAAAGACTGTTATTTAGAATAAATAGCTCTTATGAAAGTACTAAACAATCTTTGGCTTAAAGAGCGAGGTACTGACTAGGGGGGAACCCAATAATACACTTAATATTTTCTGTTCGTTTTAAGTTTTGATGTTACTCCTTGTGTTCAGTTGGAAAACTTGTTTTTTTTATATTTAATTTCTGATCTTTTTTTAAATAGTGCTGGGAAATCTGGCATCCACGTCATAGCAATGTCCCTTCCCCCATGAAAACTTCCTTCATGGAAAGATCCTCCCACATAACACCCAACCCACCCACCCCCCTACTACCAGAAAAAATCCCCCCTGGAAACGTCTGTATACTTCCTAATAACCAATACTATATGTTAACATTGGGCAAAGTTCATAAATTTCAGCCCTCCCCCGGGGACTTCGGGGGTATAAGTCATCCTAAAGGACATATTTATCATATTTTCAACCATGCTGAACAAAATGGCTATCTCAAAATTTTGATCAGGTGACTTTGAGAAAAAATTAGCGTGGGAGGGGGCCTAGTTAGTAGAATGCATCTATGAAATTCTATGGAAGCTATAGGAAAACATTTCTATGGAAGCTTTACACCTTTTCAAAGAGAGTGAGTACCCCCCTCACACGGCCTTCCATTTTTACGGGACGTATAGGAATTACCATGCTATTCTACGACCGCACTAGGAATTACCATGCTATTCTACGACTACACTAGGAATTACCATGCTATTCTACGACCGCCAAAGGAAAACATTTCTATGACAGCTCTACACCTTTTCAAAGAGAGTGAGTATCCTCTCACACCTATGTTCCCTTGGTACCTTTCCAAGCAAAGTGATCAAAAACACGTCTTTAGCAACTTCGTTCATCATAACGTGTTTTTTTTCTTTTATTTTGGCAGTTGACATTTTTTTCTGATAACAAGTACCATTCATTGCGATCGTAGCTCTATGTTGGCTCGTTTTATATACTTCAGCTTGTATATTCATGTGTGTTAAATAAAAATCTTGAATCTGGAAAATGAAAAAATAAGTATTTAAACAAAATGTACGATGCTGCTAATTAAAGAATAGTAGGCTACACTCAGATTTGTTTGATTGACATATGCTGTTAATTCACTTTACGTAAAAGCTAACTCTATTTGCAAAAAAAAGGGTAAGGGATTCGCGAATTGGAGTGTATCAACGATATTAATTGAATATAAGGAAAAAAACAGAGCTAGATAAAATTTGCGAATTGGAATCATATGAAGGTGGAGAAAAAGGGTTAAACTGATTAGCAGTTAAGGTAACCCCAAAGGGCTTGTTAACTCAGGCAATTTGTTATAAATTTGAGACAACATCAATCTATGAAAATGGTTAATGATGATACAATTACATTGTGAGTTGACCTATCTTTACCTCTCCGATATGTTCTGTATAATACACAAGTGGTATTTGAACAGTGTTGTCAATTTAAAATAGGGTCTAACGTTATAGTATACTAAAAAGTTGATACTAAGAGAGATGTAGATGGTAAGAAAATAATTTTAATAAAGAAATTAAGAACAAACCTTAGAAATCCTTGCATATAAAGTAGTATGGTTTATGTTAGTACGAACCATCAAGGATCATAAGCACCAACGACCCTAACCACCAGAGACTTCAACCCCCCAAAGGTCCCCTATCCCCAAACTTGAAGGGCGCCCCTCTCCTCCAACTTTTTGGCCCTCTCCCCCAAATTTTTTGATTATTTTTTTTAGTTTTTTTTTTACTTTTTTTTATTATTTTTTTTAACATAATATGTTTTTTCAACTTTTTTTACATGTCTTCGAATGAGATGAAACATACTTAAAAAAAAATCACATTTAATATTTTCCAAACTCAAAATGAGAATGATATAGATATGTTAGTCACTCGATTTGAAATTCAAAGAGATAGTACCGTGGAACAGGGTAACTTTGAACTAAAAATCGTGAAAAATTGAGGTTTTTTTGTAATATTTTCCTTTAAACTAGTATTTACTCAAAACTATTTTTGGCGTTTGGGGAATACGTCATTCTGCGTCGAATGGAAACTGTCCCAAACTGCTAGTCTTAATGTTGTTATAGCTACACCTATCTAAAATGGTGTTCAAATCGTATTTAAAAATGCGTTTTATGGCATTCCATACAGGTATAGGCTATTTGGCTTTAAATGTTACTTATGTACCTTACAGAAATATCACGTTTTTAAGACCATAATTGAACACTACGGCTCCTTTAAATACAAACAATATCGTTAATGTATTTGGAGTGGGCTTTGGGGTGGTGGGAGGGATGCAACCCCCACCAGTAATATTCTGAATAAATTTCAAATGTAGCTAATAGTTGAAATTGTATTTTTTTTTTACATGTATAGTATTTAAAATTGTGTTTTATGGTATTCCATACTGGTATAGGCTATTTGGCTCTAAATGTTTCTTCTACACTTTACAGAAGTATCACGTTTTTAAGACCATAATTGAACAATAAGTCTCCTTTAAATACAAACAATATCGTTAATGTATTTGGAGCGGGCTTTGGGGTTGTGGGAGGGATGCAATCCCCACCATTAATATTCTGAATAAATTTCAAATGTAGCTAATAGTTGAAATTGTATTTTTTTTTTTACTTCGAAATTATTCAACTTTTTTTACGTATCTTAAAATGACGTGAAATATGCTTATGGCTATAACAATTGTACTCTATGCTTGCTAAGAGACTCGGTGCAGCTTTCCCACTGGTACTCTATGGCCGGTTATCGACACTAACTAGTTTGTTGCATGTATTAAATCAGTATTTTTTACACTATGGAACGATAAACACATAAGTCATATCTCTAAAAAAAAGTGAAGATGAAGCATATTAATAAAGTGTGTTCACATGACAATGCTATTGTAGCACTGAATACCGACAAGGAGAAGTATTTAAACTATGAAACAAGTACAAGTGGTAGCACTATTGGAATGTATGCGTGCATTGTCATGACAGTAAGGAACTAAATTTCTTTGGAGTACCGAAAATATTCAACTCATATATTGGTGGATATGCGTGATTGAGATCTCCAGAGATGATTGCAGTCAAAGAGAATGACAACATAAAAATATTCGTTGATGATAGAGGACAAATCCTTGCTACTGTTGCAGGTAAAACATTACCTACTGATACATCCAATCGTCAGCTTTCGGTAATTAGTATTCAACGGAAGGTCAATAGAAGAAAGGCCTACTCTTCTACTAACACCATAAGCCATATCTTGTCTACGCGCCTAAACTGTTACTAGTGTAAAAATAATGTTGTAATAAACAGTCAAATTGCCTGAAAACTAAAAAAGACATTAGTAGAAAATATCACTAAGGAATATAAAGATGCATTAATGAAAAACAAAGTACCAGCAAACGTTACTACCATTGATCAAACAGTCAATGAACCAAATAATACCAAAGACGAAACGCATATTGAACCTGTCGGTGACACACCAGTAAAAATTGTGTATGACTCAAAATGGAATAATGATTATTCTACTGATTACGAGCTAAGAGAAGACAATTGCTACAATATCAAGAAAGAACATGGTGAACTATTTTATGGAACAGATTCAAAATGTCCAAAGTTGATCATTGATATTAATAATGTATCATAATATATTTTGGCATTAATTTTCTACATAGCATTATTTAATTAAAAATATATTATGCATTACGTTCTTATGTGTTCATTATTTTTAGACTATGCTAGCATATCAAACGTTTAGAGTGTCTATTAAATCATAAGAGATGTAAGAAAAGGAATTTGCATACATCTATTGTCAGACACATGGGATAACATTAACAAAATATAGGTATCAGAATGAATAAATTCTTCATCAACATCCGTTGTTGGATATGTCATTATGAAAAAATTGTAAGAAAGTAAGTAAGTAAGTAAGTAACAAACTCTTTCTTGAATTCACCTCTTGGATACAAAATACAGAAATTTAATTCAGGAAAAAAAAATTGAACAAATTCTTTATTAACATTCATTATCGATTGAAGTCGCTGCCTAGACAGACAATACAGCAATTTCACAAAATCTAAGTATAAGAGGGATTAAATTCTATATCAACATCCATTTCTCGGATACATAGGAAAAAGTTGACAAAATCTAAGTGTTAGAGTGAATAAATTTTTTTATCAACATCTTTTGTTAGATACATCGGATAAAATTGAAAGAATCAAAGTGTCAGAGTGAATAAATTGTTTTTTATCAACATCCTTTGTCAGATATATCAAATAAAATTGACAAAATCTAAATTTCAGAATGAATAAATGCTTTATAAACATCCTTTGTTAGATATGTTGGAAAAAATTGACAGAATCTAAGTATCAGAGTGATTAAATTCTATATCAACATCCTTTTCTCGGATACATAGGATAAAATTGACAAATTCTAAGTGTTAGAGTGAATACATTTTTTTTATCAACATCCTTTGCCAGATACATCGGATACAATTGACAAAATCTAAGTATCAGAGTTAATAAATTCATTATCATCATCCTTTGTCGGATATGTCAGATGAAATTGACAAAATTTAAGTGTCAGAGTAAATAATTTTTTTATCAACATCCTTTGTCAGATACATCGAATAAAATTGACAAAATCTAAATATCAGAATGAATAAATGCTTTTAACAACATCCTTTATCGGATATGTCGGATAAAATAGACGAAATCTAAATATCAGAGTGATTAAATTTTATACCAACATCCTTTTCTCGAATACATAGATTAAAATTGACAAAATATAAGTGTTAGAGTGAATAACTTTTTTTATCAACATCCTTTGCCAGTTACATCGGATAAAATTGACAAAATCTAAGCGTCACAGTGAATTTTATTTGATGTATCAGATAAAGGATGTTGATAAGAAAATTTATTCACTCTGACACTTAGATTCTGTCAATTTTATCCGATGTATCTGACAAAAGATGCTGATAGAAAAAATTATTCACTTTAACACTTAGATTTTGTCAATTTTTTCCTATGTATCCGAGAAATGGACGTTGATATAGAATTTAATCACTCTTATACTTAGATTTTGTGAAATTGGAGCATTGTCTGTCCAGGAAGCGACTTCAATCGATAATGAATGTTAATAAAGAATTTGTTCAATTTTTTTTCATAATTTCCTGAATTAAATTTCTGTATTGTGTATACAAGAGGTGAATTCAGGAAAGAGTTTGTTACTTACTTACTTACTTACTTACAATTTTTTCATAATGACATATCCAACAACGGATGTTGATAAAGAATTTATTTATTCTGATACCCAGATTTTGTCAATGCTATCCCATGTGTCTGACAATAGATGTATGCAAATTCCTTTTCTTACATCTCTGATGTTTTAATAGACATTCTAAACGTTTGATATGCTAGCATACTCTAAAAAATAATAAACAAATAACAATGTAATGCATAATATATTTTTAATGAAATAATGCTATGTAGAATATTAATACAAAATTTATTATGATATATTATTAATATCAATGATCAACTTTGGACATTTTGAATCTGTTCCATAAAATAGTTCACCATGCTCTCTCTTAGTATTGTAACTAGTTTCTTGTATCAGCTCGTAATCTGTAGAATAATCATCATACAATTTTGCATCATACACAATATTTACTGGTGCGTTATCGACATGCTCAATATGCGTTTCGTCTTTGGTACTATTTGGGTAACTATAAGTTTGATCAACGGTAGTAACTTTTTCTGGCACTGTCTTATTCATCGATGCATCCTTATATTCCTTATTAATATTTTCTACCAGTGGCCTTTTAATTTTTCAGGCAATTTCACTGTGTATTACAACATTGTTTTTACATTGGTAACAGCTTTGGCATGCAGACAAGATATGGTTTATGATATTAGTAGAAGAGTAGGCCTTTCTTTTTTGACCTTCCGTTGAATGCTAATACCCGAAAATTGACGATTGGATGTATCAACAGGTAATGTTTTACCTGCAACAGTAGCAAGGAGTTATCCTCTATCATCAACGATTATTTTTATGTTAGAATTCTCATTCAGTGCCATCATCTCCGAAGATCTCAATACCCCACATCCACCATCATAAGATTTGAATTTTTTCGGTACTCCATAGAAATTTAATTCCTTACTGTCATGACAATGCATGCATACATTTCCAATAGTGCTACCACTTGTACTTGTTTCATAGTTCAAATACTTTTCCTTGTCAGCATTCAATGCTACAATAACACTGTCATGTGAACACACTTTATTAAAATGCTTCATCTTCACTTTTTTTTTAAAGATATGACTTATGTGTTTATCGTTCCACTGTGTAAAAAAATACTGATTTAATACATGTAATGAACTAGGTAGTGTCGATAACCGGCCATAGAGTACCAGTGGGAAAGCCGCATCGTGTCTCTGAATAAGCATAGAGTACAATTGTTATAGTTATAAGCATATTTCATGTCATTTTAAGATACGTAAAAAAAAAGTTGAATAATTTCGAAGTCAAAAAAAAAATATACAGTTTCAACTATTAGCTACATTTGAAATTTATTCAGAATATTAATGGTGGGGATTGCATCCCTCCCATCACCCCAAAGCCCACTCCAAATAAATTAACGATATTGTTTGTATTTACAGGAGACGTATTGTTCAATTATGGTCTTAAAAACGTGATATTTCTGTAAAGTGCATAAGAAACATTTAGAACCAAATAGCCTATACCAGTATGGAATGCCATAAAACACACTTTTAAATACAATAAATGTAAAAAAAAAAATACAATTTCAACTATTAGCTACTTTTGAAATTTATTCAGAATATTAATGGTGGGGGTTGCATCCCCCCCCCACCACCCCAAAGCCTGCTCCAAATACATTAACGATATTTTTTGTAATTAAAGGAGACGTATTGTTCAATGATGGTCTTAAAAACGTGATATTTCTGTAAGGTACATAAGAAACATTTAAAGCCAAATAGCCTATACCTGTATGGAATGCCATAAAACGCATTTTTAAATACGATTTGAACACCATTTTTAGATAGGTGTAGCTCTAACAACATTAAGACTAGCAGTTTGGGACAGATGCCATTCGACGCAGAATGATGTATTCCCCAAACTCCAAAAATAGTTTTGAGCAAATACTAGTTTAATGAAAAATATCACAAAATAACGTCAATTTTTCACTATTTTTAGTTCAAAGTTACCCCGTTCCACGGTACTATCTTTTTAAATTTCAAATCGAGTGTCTAACATGTCTATAGCATTCTAATTTTGAGTTTTGAAAATATTAAATGTGATTTTTTTTGTTTTAATTATGTTTAATGTCATTTTAAAACCTGTAAAAAAAAAAGTTGAAAAAAATGTATCATGTTAAAAAAAATAATAAAAAAGGTTAAAAAAAACTTAAAAAAAAAAATTTAAAAAAAATGGTGGGAGGGGGCCAAAAATTTGAAGGGGAGGGGGTGTCCTTCGATTTTGGGGATAGGGGACCTTTGGGGGGTTGAGGTCTCTGGTGGTTAGGGTCGTTGGTGCTTATGATCCTTGATGGTTCGTACTCACATACACCTTACTACTTGATTTGCAAGGATTTCTAAGGATTGTTCTGAATTTCTTTATTAAAATTCTTTTCTTGCCATCTACATCTCTCTTAGTATCAACTTTTTAGTATACTATAACATTAAACCCTATTTTAAATTGACAACACTGTTCAAACACCACTTGTGAATTATACTGAACACATCGGAGAGGTAAAGTTAGGTCAACTAACAATGTCATTCTATCATCATTAACCATTTTCATAGATTGATGTTGTCTCAAATTTATAACAAATTGCCTGAGTTAACAAGCCCTTCGGGGTTACCTTAACTGCTAATCAGTTTAGCCCTTTTTCTCCACCTTCATATGATTCCAATTCGCAAATGTTATCTAGCTCTGTTTTTACCATATTATTCAATTAATATCGTTGATACACTCCGATTCGTAAATCCCTTACCCTTTTTTTTCTGCAAATAGAGTTAGCTTTTACGTAAAGTGATTTAACAGCATATGTCAATCAAACAATTCTGAGTGTAGCCTGCTACTCTTTAATTAGCAGCATCGTACATTTTGTTTAAATACTTATGTTTTCATTTTCCAGATTCAAGATTTTTATTTAACACAAATGAAAAGACAAGCTGAAGTATATAAAACGAGCCAACATAGAGCTACGATAGCAATGAATGGTACTTGTTATCAGAAAAAATGTCAATTGCCAAAAAAAAAAAAAAAAAAAAAAAGTTATGATGAACTAAGTTGCTAAAGACGTGTTTTTGATCACTTCGCTTGGAAAGGTACCAAGGGAACATAGGTGTGAGAGGATACTCACTCTCTTTGAAAAGGTGTAGAGCTGTCGTAGAAATTTTTTCCTTTGGCGGTCGTAGAATAGCATGGTAATTCCTAGTGCGGTCGTAGAATAGCATGGTAATTCCTATACGTCCCGTAAAAATGGAAGGCCGTGTGAGGGGGGTAATTACTCTCTTTGAAAAGGTGTAAAGCTTCCATAGATATGTTTTCCTATAGCTTCCGTAGAATTCCATAGATGCATTCTACTCTAGTTGCTCTCCATTTTTTTGGTCACTTAAAAAGAGCACTAGAACTTTTAATTTCCGATCCGATGAGTCCTCCCACGATATTCTAGGACCACAGGGTCGATACGATCACCCCTGGGGAAAAAACAACAACAACAAATGAACACGCATCCGTGATCTTTCTTCTGGCAAAAAATACAAAATTCCACATTTTCGTAGATAGGAACTTGAAACCTATACAGTAGGGTTCTCTGATACGCTGAATATGATGGTGTGATTTCATCAATTTTCTATAGCTTTTAGGGGATCTTTCCCCCTTTTTTCGAAAATCAGCCAAATTTTCTCAGGCACGTAACTTTTGATAGGTAGGTATAAACTTGATGAAAGCTATATATTTGAAATCAGCATTGAAATCTGATTATTTTGATGTATCTATTGGTATCAAAAATCCGTTTTCTAGAGTTTCGGTTACCATTGAGCCGGGTCGCTCCTTACTTACAGGTCGTTACCACAAACTGTTTGATACGTTGGAGTGAAACTATGGAACAGTATTCCACTGGAAATAAAAGATTCTGTTTCAGTTCCGTCATTTAAATATAATTATAAGAAACATCTTCTTTTTACTAGCACAAATAAATAGTTTTTAGGACGATTCTCTCTTTTTTATGTAGTGTACAGTGCCTTTTTTCGTTGTCTTTTTTTTTCAAAGTTTGTTTGTTTGTCAATTTGTTGCTTTTCAATAACTAGTGATAGTATTTGTATTAATATTCGAGTTCTCCAGGGATTACACTAAGGCCCTAGAGATCATTGATCAGTCTTTTTTTTTCTAAGTTTGTTTCTTTGTCAATTTGTTGTTTTTCAATAATTAGTGATAGAATTTGTATGAATATTCGAGTTCTCCGGGGACTAAATTTAGGCCCTAGGGATCATTGATCAGTCCCTGGAGTTGGGTTTTATTTGTGTAACTGTATTGAATAAAGTTAAAGTTCAAAGTTCAAAAGTTCCGGTCTCATATAAACCACTATGATGGGATGACTGTTCGTTCCAGGTTAAACTGTCATTGTAATTCACAAATGAACTTATTTCCAGCGCTACATACCGATAATATGA